>NC_042977.1:41700884-41773384 GCF_901001165.1 Salmo trutta
CCCCCCCGCCAACCCCTCTTTTGCACTGCTGCTACTCTCTGTTTATCGTCTCTGCATAGTCACTTTCACTATACATTCTGTCACGCCCTGATCTGTTTCACCTGCCCTTGTGATTGTCTCCACCTCTTCCAGATGTGGCTTGTTTTCCCCAGTGTGTTTATCCCTGTGTTTCCTGTCTCTCTGTGCCAGTTTTGTATGTTGTATGTGCAAGTTTCGTCTTGTATGTTTCCAAGTCAACCAGCGCTTTCCCGTTCTCCTGCTTTCAGCATTCTCCTTTTTCTAGTCCTCCAGGTTTTGACCCTTGCCTGTTTCTGGACTTTGTACCCGCCTGCCTGACCATTCTGCCTGTCTTGACCACGAGCCTGTCTGCCACTCTGTACCTCCTGGACTCTGATCTGGTTTTGACCTTTTTGCCTGTCCATGACCATTCTCTTGCCTATCCCTTTGGATTAATAAACATTGTAAGACTCCAACCATCTGCCTCCTGTGTCTGCATTTGGTTCTCGCCTTGTGCCTTGATACATTCATGTACATATTACGTCAATTAGCCCGACTAACTGGTGCCCCCGCACATTCGCTACCCGGACTATTTGTATTGTGCCCCGCCACCCCCCAACCGTCAACCCCCTCTTTTTTTTTTACATTTGTATTTCTTTACTTATCTATTGTTTACCTAATACCTAGTTTCTACCTAAAAATTGCACAGTTTGTTAAGGGCTTGTAAGTAAGCATTTCACTGTAAGGTTTACACCTGTTGTATTCGGCACACGTGACAAATAAACTTTGATTTGATTTGACTTTGAGTGTTTATGTCCATGGTCTATCATATTAGAGACGGCTTCCACAAACAAACAAACAAACAAAGGCTTTACAAATGAACCAACTCAATCTCCCAGAGACATCCGACCCTGAGCGACATACAGGTACTTCAAAAGAGGAGGTCAAGTTCAACGGAGCGCACTGGAGGAAATGAATCACAAGGGAACTGGGGGAGAACAGGAGGAAGAGAGATGAAAAGGGGGGGATTATAGAGGTGAACTGGGGCATGGAGTTATGTGAAGGACGAGACAGATGGAAGAGGAGGAGAGGAAATCAGACAGTTTACCTTCAATGATGTGCTTCCTGTTGAGTCCTCTCTCGGTTTCGGCTCTGGAAAATAACATATAAGTGAAATAACACATCATTGGAGGCTGCTGAGGGGAGGACGGACAATAGTAATGTCCAGAACAGAGCATGGAGTGGCATCAAACACCTGTAAACCATGTGTTTGATGTATCTGAGACCATTCCACCTATTCCGCTCCATTACCACGAACATGTCCTCCCCAATTAATGTGCCACCAGCCTCCTGTGATAAACACACAGAAAAGTATTCACACAAAGAGAAACTGATTAGATCATTGAACTGGTCCTACCAGCCAACAAGATGTCTACAAATTGCTGAAAATACAAGAGACACAAATACAGGAATATAATCCTGCAGCAACAGGACATGTGGATTATAATTAATGGAATTTGTTTTGCAGTTGATCCATTAAGTATGACATTTGAAAGTGTAAATTACAAACTTTAGAAGCTTTTTTAAAACTCAAATTCACTACAAGTTCTCCTGCAACAGGGTGATCAAATTACGATCCTACTGTATATCTGTACAATTGGCACCGGGAAGGATCAGCAACGACAAAACACATTTTTGCTTCTGTCTGTCAGTGTTGCGAATACAATGCCCTGTAATCTATTGTGGATGTCTGATTCAATGACAAACTGTCAGCGCCGGTATCACATCATCGACCCATCCCTTTCCCATAACCATCTTCCCCCTGTCCATCATCTACCCATCCCTTTCCCCCCATAACCATCTTCCCCCTGTCCATCATCTACCCATCCCTTTCCCCAAAACAGAGAGAGAGAGAGAGAGAGAGAGAGAGAGAGAGTAGTGTAGTGTGGGGGCCAGTCAGCCTGGTTCACACAGAGAGAGAGAGAGAGAGAGAGAGAGAGAGTAGCACGGGGGCCAGTCAGCCTGGTTCACACAGAGAGAGAGAGAGAGAGAGTAGTGTAGCATGGGGGCCAGTCAGCCTGGTTCACAGAGAGAGAGAGAGAGAGAGAGAGAGAGAGTAGTGTGGGGGCCAGTCAGCCTGGTTCACACAGAGAGAGAGAGAGAGAGAGAGAGAGTAGTGTAGCGTGGGGGCCAGTCAACCTGGTTCACACAGAGAGAGAGAGAGAGAGAGAGAGAGAGAGTAGTGTAGCGTGGGGGCCAGTCAGCCTGGTTCACACAGAGAGAGAGAGAGAGAGAGAGAGAGTAGTGTAGCGTGGGGGCCAGTCAACCTGGTTCACACAGAGAGAGAGAGTAGTGTGGCGTGGGGGCCAGTCAGCCTGGTTCACACAGAGAGAGAGAGTAGTGTGGCGTGGGGGCCAGTCAGCCTGGTTCACACAGAGAGAGAGAGAGTAGTGTAGCATGGGGGCCAGTCAGCCTGGTTCACACAGAGAGAGAGAGAGAGAGAGTAGTGTAGCGTGGGGGCCAGTCAGCCTGGTTCACACAGAGAGAGAGAGAGAGAGAGAGTAGTGTAGCATGGGGGCCAGTCAGCCTGGTTCACACAGAGAGAGAGAGAGAGTAGTGTAGCGTGGAGTCCAGTCAGCCTGGTTCACACACAGAGAGAGAGAGAGAGAGAGTAGTGTAGTGTAACGTGGGGGACAGTCAGCCTGGTTCACACAGAGAGCGAGAATGTTCATTTTATTCTCTGCTATGTTATCGGTTCCTCCAGCAGTTTGATCAGAGAGAGTCTCTTCAGACCCCTAACAGACTGCCAGGCTGGTTGTTAATCATGCCTCTCTCTCTCGCTCTCTCTCTTTCTCTCTCTCTCTCTGCATCCCTCTCTCTCTCATTTGCTTTTCTCTCTCTCACTCTTTTTCTCTCTCTCTCCCTCCCCTTTCTCTCCACCTCTCTCTCCGTCTCTCTCTCCATCTCTCTCTCTCTCCCTTTAATCTGGACCACAGCACCACTATAATACTTCAAAGATAAAGCTGACTGAGTTTCAAATTATACCGTATCTATACTGTACTTATACCGTATTTATACCGTATCTTATGCTGCACTATTTTTGACCTGAGTCTGTGCGCAAATCTCAGATCACAACCTAAATCATTATACAGTGTCACGTCCTGACCATAGTAAGATGTGATTTTCTATGGTAGAGTAGGTCAGGGTGTGACAGGGGGTGTTTTGTGTTTTGTTCTATGTTTTCCATATCTATGTTTAGTTCTAGTTTTCTATTTCTATGTTTTTTTTTGGGGGGGGTTGATCTCCAATTGGAGGCAGCTGGTCCTCGTTTTCTCTAATTGGAGATCATATTTAAGTAGGGGTTTTTCTTCCTGGGTTTTGTGGGTGATTATTTTTGAGTAGTGTTTGTTCTCCTCGGTGTCACGGTTTGTTGTTTTTGTCTATTCAGTTATTTTGATGTATTGCATAAGTTTCACAGAGTAAATAAAATGTGGAACTACTCACACGGTGCACTTTGGTCCGCTACTCCTTTCGACAGCCGTGACATACAGATGCCGTATCCTAATTTGATCACCCTGTTGTTGCTGCAATTTTCCAGACAGAATCCAGAAAGAACTCGGACAGAACTTGGAAAAACCCCGAGACAGAACCCAGACTGAGCACAGACAGAACTCAGACAGAATTCAGACAGAACTCAGACAGTACAGTGTCCATATTACGACAGCTTCAGTACAGACATGTCAATGAGGCGGAAGAGACTAACTCAGATCAACAGTACTCAGCTCTGAAACCATAACTATTTTTGTAAAACAATGGTAGAGATTAGTCAACACTTTTTCATTGGTATGATGCTCTGAATGGGAGAATCTCAAAAGCATTTCCTTGATGATTTATAGCATCATTTCTCCTCGCCTCCTCTCAAAACCCATTGGTTGAGAAGGTCAGAGGCAAGTGAAGGAGGCAAGTGTAAAGATGCGAGGAGTCAAGGATATGCTATTGAGATTCTCCCATCGTCTGAGGCAGATACTTACTTTCCACCCCAGTAGAGCTTGGTGGTGATCACCAGACTGGATCTCCTACAGGAAGACAGGCAGACAGACAGACGGATGGACGGACGGAGAAATTAGACGGAGAGAAAGATAAAGATTAGAAAGACATACGGACATTCTTATCCCACTTAGGTATATAATATCACTTAGGTATATAATATAATTTAGGTATATAATACCCCTTAGGTATATAATATAATTTAGGTATATAATATCACTTAGGTATATAATATAATTTAGGTATATAATATCCCTTAGGTATATAATATAATTTAGGTATATAATACCCCTTAGGTATATAATATAATTTAGGTATATAATATCACTTAGGTATATAATATAATTTAGGTATATAATATCAGTTACGTATATAATATAATTTATGTATATAATATCACTTAGGTATATAATATAATTTAGGTATATAATATCCCTTAGGTATATAATATAATTTAGGTATATAATATCCCTTAGGTATATAATATAATTTAGGTATATAATACCCCTTAGGTATATAATATAATTTAGGTATATAATATCACTTAGGTATATAATATAATTTAGGTATATAATATCACTTAGGTATATAATATAATTTAGGTATATAATATCACTTAGGTATATAATATAATTTAGGTATATAATATCACTTAGGTATATAATATAATTTAGGTATATAATATCCCTTAGGTATATAATATAATTTAGGTATATAATATCCCTTAGGTATATAATATAATTTAGGTATATAATACCCCTTAGGTATATAATATAATTTAGGTATATAATATCCCTTAGGTATATAATATAATTTAGGTATATAATATCACTTAGGTATATAATATCAATAGCCTTCTGGTAGTCTGTCTACACTGTAGAAAAAACAGTATGGATCCTTTAGCTTTTTACACATGCTGTTCAAGTATAAAGAAAAATATTCTGGGAGACTTTCTCAGAACTTTGATAGGATACAGTGTATCAACTCAACTGAAAGTCAAATCCCCATCGCTTGACTGTTTAATGTTTAATATTTAACACCCGGAGTTGCAGTGGGAGGCGCTGAACCGGCGTGAACTGAAGAACTGGAGAGTGAAGCGTTTATGAAGTGTACAGTGGAGAAATGTAGCAGCATAAATGTACGAGATCAATACGTGCTGAGGCCGCCGCCGAGCCTACAAGCCTTCACATAGCCGAGAACACTCAACCAACTCTCCTCTGATTGCCATGGTTTTTATTTTATTTTTTATTTATTTAACCAGGTAGGCAAGTTGAGAACAAGATCTCATTTACAATTGCGACTTGGCCAAGATAAAGCAAAGCAGTTTGACACATACAACAATACAGAGTTACACACGGAGTAAAACAAACATACAGACAAAAATATAGTTGAAAATTAAGTCTATATACAAAGTGAGCAAATGAGGTGAGATAAGGGAGGTAAAGGCAAAAAAGGCGATAGTGGCGAAGTAAATACAATATAGCAAGTAAAACACTGGAATAGTAGATTTGCAGTGGAAGAAAGTGCAAAGTAGAAATATAAATAATGGGGTGCAAAGGAGCAAAATAAATAAATACAGTAGGGGAAGAGGTAGTTGTTTGGCTAAATTATAGATGGGCTATGTACAGGTGCAGTAATCTGTGAGCTGCTCTAACAGCTGGTGCTTAAAGCTAGTGAGGGAGACAAGTGTTTCTAGTTTTAGAGATTTTTGTAGTTCGTTCCAGTCATTGGCAGCAGAGAACTGGAAGGAGAGGCGGCCAAAGGAAGAATTGGCTTTGGTTGTGACCAGAGAGATATACCTGCTGGAGCGCGTGCTACAGGTGGGTGCTGCTATGGTGACCAGCGAGCTGAGATAAGGGGGAACTTTACCTAGCAGGGTCTTGTAGATAACCTGGAGCCAGTGGGTTTGGCGACGAGTATGAAGCGAGGGCCAGCCAACGAGAGCGTACAGGTCGCAGTGGTGGGTAGTATATGGGGCTTTGGTGACAAAACGGATGGCACTGTGATAGACTGCATCCAATTTATTGAGTAGGGTATTGGAGGCTATTTTGTAAATGACATCGCTGAAGTCGAGGATCGGTAGGATGGTCAGTTTTATGAGGGTATGTTTGGCAGCATCAGTGAAAGATGCTTTGTTGTGAAATAGGAAGCCAATTCTAGATTTAACTTTGGATTGGAGATGTTTGATGTGAGTCTGGAAGGAGAGTTTACAGTCTAACCAGACACCTAGGTATTTGTAGCTGTCCACATATTCTAAGTCAGAACCGTCCAGAGTAGTGATGCTGGACGGGCGGGCAGGTGCAGGCAGCGATCGGTTGAAGAGCATGCATTTAGTTTTACTTGTATTTAAGAGCAGTTGGAGGCCACGGAAGGAGAATTGTATGGCATTGAAGCTCGTCTGGAGGGTAGTTAACACAGTGTCCAAAGAAGGGCCAGAAGTATACAGAATGGTGTCGTCTGCGTAGAGGTGGATCAGAGACTCACCAGCAGCAAGAGCAACATCATTGATGTATACAGAGAAAAGAGTCGGCCCAAGAATTGAACCCTGTGGCACCCCCATAGAGACTGCCAGAGGCCCGGACAACAGGCCCTCCGATTTGACACACTGAACTCTATCAGAGAAGTAGTTGGTGAACCAGGCGAGGCAATCATTTGAGAAACCAAGGCTATTGAGTCTGCCGCTGAGGATGTGGTGATTGACAGAGTCGAAACCCTTGGCCAGGTCAATGAATACGGCTGCACAGTATTGTTTCTTCTCGATGGCGGTTAAGATATCGTTTAGGACCTTGAGTGTGGCTGAGGTGCACCCATGACCAGCTCTGAAACCAGATTGCATAGCGGAGAAGGTGCGATGGGATTCGAAATGGTCGGTAATCTGTTTGTTGACTTGGCTTTCGAAGACTTTAGAAAGGCAGGGAAGGATAGATATAGGTCTGTAGCAGTTTGGGTCAAGAGTGTCCCCCCCTTTGAAGAAGGGGATGAAAGCAGCTGCTTTCCAATCTTTGGGAATCTCAGACGATACGAAAGAGAGGTTGATCAGGCTAGTAATAGGGGTTGCAACAATTTCGGCAGATCATTTTAGAAAGAAAGGGTCCAGATTGTCTAGCCCGGCTTATATGTAGGGATCCAGATTTTTCAGCTCTTTCAGAACATCAGCTGACTGGATTTGTGAGAAGGAGAAATAGGGAAGGCTTGGGCAAGTTGCTGTGGGGGGTGCAGTGCTGTTGACCGGGGTATGGATAGCCAAGTGGAAAGCATGGCCTTCCGTAGAAAAATGCTTATTGAAATTCTAAATTATAGTGGATTTATCGGTGGTGACAGAGTTTCCTATCCTCAGTGCAGTGGGCAGCTGGGAGGAGGTGCTCTTATTCTCCAACGACTTTACAGTGTCCCAGAACGTTTTGAGTTTGTGTTGCAGGAAGTACATTTCTGCTTGAAGAAGTTAACCTTGGCTTTTCTAACTGCTTGTGTATATTGGTTTCTAACTTCCCTGAAAAGTTGCATATCACAGGGGCTGTTCGATGCTAATGCAGAACGCCACAGGATGTTTTTGTGTTGGTTAAGGGCAGTCAGGTCTGGAGAGAACCAAGGGCTATATCTGTTCCTGGTTCTAAATTTCATGAATGGGGCATGCTTATTTAAGATGGTGAGGAAGGCATTTAAAAAAAAATAACCAGGCATCCTCTACTGAAGGGATGAGGTCAATATCCTTCCAGGATACCCGGGCCAGGTCAATTAGAAAGGCCTGCTCGCTGAAGTGTTTTAGGGAGTGTTTGACAGTGATGAGTGGAGGTCGTTTGACCGCTGACCCATTACGGATGCAGGCAATGAGGCAGTGATCGCTGAGATCTTGGTTGAAAACAGCAGACGTGTATTTAGAGGGCAAGTTGGTTAGGATGATATCTATGAGGGTGCCCGTGTTTACGGCTTTGGGGTGGTACGTGGTAGGTTCATTGATAATTTGTGTGAGATTGAGGGCATCAAGCTTAGATTGTAGGATGGCTGGGGTGTTAAGCATGTCCCAGTTTAGGTCACATAGCAGCACGAGCTCTGAAGATAGATGGGGGGCAATCAGTTCACATATGGTGTCCAGAGCACAGCTGGGGGCAGAGGGTGGTCTATAGCAGGCGGCAACGGTGAGAGACTTGTTTTTAGAGAGGTGGATTTTTAAAAGTAGAAGTTCAAATTGTTTGGGTACAGACCTGGATAGTAGGACAGAACTCTGCAGGCTATCTCTGCAGTAGATTGCAACACCGCCCCCTTAGGCCGTTCTATCTTGTCTGAAAATGTCTTCCTAAGCCAGGATTCAGACACGGCTAGGACATCCGGGTTGGCAGAGTGTGCTAAAGCAGTGAATAAAACAAACTTAGGGAGGAGGCTTCTAATGTTAACATGCATGAAACCAAGGCTATTACGGTTACAGAAGTCATCAAAAGAGAGCGCCTGGGGAATAAGAGTGGAGCTAGGCACTACAGGGCCTGGATTCACCTCTACATCGCCAGAGGAACAGAGGAGGAGTAGGATAAGGGTACGGCTAAAAGCTATGAGAATTGGTCGTCTAGGACGTCTGGAACAGAGAGTAAAAGGAGCAGGTTTCTGGGGGCGATAAAATAGCCTCAAGGTATAATGTACAGACAAAGGTATGGTAGGATGTGAATACAGTGGAGGTAAACCTAGGCATTGAGTGATGATGAGAGAGATATTGTCTCTAGAAACATAATTGAAACCAGGTGATGTCATCGCATGTGTGGGTGGTGGAACTGAAAGGTTGGATAAGGTATAATGAGCAGGGCTAGAGGCTCTACAGTGAAATAAGCCAATAAACACTAACCAGAACTGCAATGGACAAGGCATATTGACATTAAGGAGAGGCATGCTTAGCCAAGTGATCAAAAGCGTCCAGTGAGTAGTGAGGTTGGTTGCGGTCACGGCGATTCAGACAGCTAGCCGGGCCATGGGTAGCAAGTCAGAAGTTGGCAGAAGATGGTCTGTTTTTATCCACCTCGTGCGTTTCCGTCGGTAGATTAGTGGGGTTCCATGTGGTGGAGGGGACCAATCCAATTGGCAAAAATAGTTATAGTTATAGTGGCCCAAGAAAATTGGCCGATAGACCTATTCAGATAGCAGTCGATAAGACAGCTAACGATTAGCTGGCCGCAGATGGGCGTTCAGGTTACGTCGCGACGGACGGGCCAGTTGGATAACTCTCTCGGGCAGATAACGTCGGTAGTCCAGTCATGAAGGCCCGATGGGGCTCCGCATCGGCAGTAAAACGGGTCCGGATAGGTGATTGTAGCCCAGGAGTGGCTGATGGAACTCTTCAGCTGGCTAGCTCCGGAATAATTGATGTTAGCTCCGGGACTGACGTTAGCCAATAGTCACTCGGATAGCAGCTAGCTAGCTGCAAGATCCAGGTGTAAATGTCCAGAGCTTGCGGTAGAAATCCGGGGATATGGAGAGAAAATAGGTCCGGTATGCTCTGGTCTGAGTCGTGTTGTACAAAACTGGCGATAGCTTATCGAGCTAAGGGATAGCTGATGACCGCCAACCGTGGTTAGCTGAATTCTAATGTTAGCTAGCGAACTGGCTAACTTCTGGCTGGCTTCTGTTGTGGATTTCAGATTTGAGGTAAATAATACTTTTTTTTTTAAATTGGTGAGGTGGGTTGCAGGAGAGTGTTTTGAAGTTGAGTTTTTAGAAAAAAATATATAAAAAGATATGCGAAGAAAAGATGTAAATATATATATACACGGGACACGACAAGACGAGGACAAAGGACGTCTGACTGCTATGCCATCTTGGAGATCCAAGGTTATGGTTACTGCTGCAGACCTAGTTAGCTGATTGGTGGATGAGTTATATTGGTGATGGAACTGATATAAAGCTGTGTGTTTTGATTTACGGTAGATTAGCATTTGTTAGCTGTCTCCCAGGCAAAACCATCGCATGCATGTAAGCACGCAACACACACAGAGTGTACACACACTCACGCACCCACACACAAATCAAATCAAATTAGATTTTATTGGTAACATACACATGGTTATCAGATGTTAATGCGAGTGTAGCGAAATGCTTGTGCTTTTAGTTCCGACAGTGCAGTAATACCTAACAAGTAATCTAACAATTCCCCAACAACTACCTTATACACACAAATCTAAAGGGGTGAATAAGAATATGTACATATAAATATATGGATGAGCGATGGCCGAGCGGCATAGGCAAGGTGCAATAGATGGTATAGAATACAGTATCACATATGACATGAGTAATGTAAGATATGTAAACATTAAAGTGGCATTATTTAAAGTGGCATTATTAAAGTGGCATTATTTAAAGTGGCATTATTAAAGTGGCATTATTAAAGTGGCATTGTTTAAAGTGGCATTATTAAAGTGGCATTATTTAAAGTGGCATTATTTAAAGTGGCATTGTTTAAAGTGGCATTATTAAAGTGCCATTATTTAAAGTGGCATTATTAAAGTGGCATTATTAAAGTGGCATTATTAAAGTGGCATTATTAAAGTGGCATTATTAAAGTGGCATTGTTTAAAGTGGCATTATTAAAGTGGCATTATTTAAAGTGGCATTATTTAAAGTGGCATTATTTAAAGTGGCATTATTTAAAGTGGCATTATTAAAGTGGCATTATTAAAGTGGCATTGTTTAAAGTGGCATTATTAAAGTGGCATTATTTAAAGTGCCATTATTTAAAGTGGCATTATTTAAAGTGGCATTATTAAAGTGGCATTATTAAAGTGACTAGTGAACCACACACACGTTATGTTCTTCTATACTTGTGGAGACTTAAAATTAATTTCCATTCAAAATCCTACTTCACCTAACCCCTAAACCTAATTAATCCTAACCATAACCTTTACCCATAACCCAAACCCAAACCCTAATTCTTAAACCTAAACCTTACCACTAACCCCTTATGCTTACTCTAATTCTAACCCTAATCGTAACCCTAACCCTAAACCTAACCACCAAGACTTAAAAAAGCCTTTGTCCTCATGGGGATGTGGGAAATGTCCCAACGAGGGAGAATTTCAGAGGTGGGACCAAGTCACTATTATTCAAGTCATAAGCAAGTCTCAAGTCACAAGGTCCGAGTCTCAAGTCGAGTTCCAAAGTAGAACAGGTCAAGACTCGAGTCAAGTCCAAGTCGAGTTACAAGTTTTCAAGTCAAGTCTCAAGTGTAGTAAACAAAAATCTATACATGGAACGACTTGTTCAACCACAAATCTTTGTCTATTTATTAAGGCTACCAGACAGTGCTTTTCATTATTTTGTCTACAACACATTTTGATCAGCCAATGTAATTGTAAAAGAGGGACATTGTAGCAGTGGAAGGGCATGAAATCAGCAGAAGGCAAGGCAGGTTGACGTGCTCAGAGTGTACATGTATTTACGTCTTGGTGATCCAATGGTGAAAGTGCCATATCATATAAAATATACAAGTAGATTTACCAAATATACACAGGCAATAGCCCAAAAGAAATAGCCTCTGTATCAGGCTTAACCTGTCCTACCTGAACGGGCACAGGTAGAGGGCAAGACTGTACAGCCTCCCCTTGAGAAACCAAATGGAATCTGTCTAAAAGGAGCTCCAACAGGTAGGCCTGCATAATATAAGCACTTGGAACACAGAAACATACAATTACCCAATTAGCAAATACAACCAATAAACTGGTTCTACAATATAAAAGACATTCATCTTAAATCAGACTTAATGATTATTAATGATATTTCATCACCCTGCATACATGGAACAATCATTTTCTCTTATTCAATGTTCTGACTCCAAAGCGTGGAGCGCAGGCCAAGTAGAATATTTCTATGCGCATTGAGGCGCGAGACATAGGACACAGAAACACGGAACCCCGACATAACCAGGAAAATAGGAACGAAGGGAACCATACATTAAATGAAATAAGCAGAACTTTAACCTCGTGGGTCTTGTCAACGTTCATGTGCACTATAAACATTGCGCCCACTCAGAGCAGGTTAAGAAATAGTTGGGTAAATTAAAATGTATCTGTAGGCCTATCAAACATGAAACTAAAACTGTCTACGTGTTGCAATAAACAGTACGGGGATGGAATAATAAAACGCTAGCAATTATTGTAGTATTAGATGGAATATAGATTTACCACATAGGGCCTATGTATTTAAATGTGTGAAAGCAACAGCAAATATTTCAACAAGAGAAAAAAAAAGCACTCTCCACTGGCGGGAGTTTGGAGAGAACAATAGAAGACCCTCGTCTATAGTGCGTCTTTGCCACAGTAATAATTAATTTTAATAACAAATTCCAAATGCAAGCTTCATAACTAAATGATCAATTTCAAGCAATTGTTACACACCAAAAGACCAGTAAGCCTATTCTTGTCACGTCCTGACCAGTAAAGAGATTATTTGTTATTGTAGTTTGGTCAGGACGTGGCAGGGGGTGTTTGTTTAATGTGTTTCGGGGTTTGTTGGGCAATGTTCTATGTTAGTCTATTTCTATGTCGGTGTCTAGTTTTTCTAATTTCTATGCTTAGTTTATTGGTTTGACCTTCAATTGGAGGCAGCTGTTTCTCGTTGCCTCTAATTGAAGGTCCTATTTAGTAGGGGGTTTTTTTTTCATGGTTTTTGTGGGTAGTTGTTCTGTGTGAAGCTGTGTGCTTACAGGACTGTTTTTCGTCATTGTTTTTGTTCAAGTGTTTCGTTTTCTTCTCATTTAATAAAGAAGATGAGCATACACATTCCCGCTGCGCCTTGGTCTCATCAGTACGACGAACGTGACAATTCTAGTAATTGTTGCCCCAATGCTGGTGAGCTTCCAAAGTAAACAGTTAATATTCTTGATCATCAAACATTTTTGGAGCAGCATATTTATTTCAATTTAACGTCAATTTGACGTTTGTGCTGCACCCAATCCTATAGCTGTACACTACAGCAAATCAGCAATCTGTTCACTAGCTCACCAACTTATGTAGATTGACAGTTTGAGTGCCGGGTATGCATTTCACTAGCCAATCTGTTGCAGGTTTTTTGTTGTTGTTGCAACGGCGATGCTGCGGCTACTGTGTCTGGCTGAGTGTAGCGTAATGCATGGAGACTGTGCCACAAAACGAGTGACAAAATATGACAAAACCTGGCCAGATAATTTCAAGTCATCAGTCTCAAGTCAAAGTCCCGATTCTTGAGACGTCAAGTCTCAAGTAATTTTATTTTCTATCAAGTCGAGTCTCAAGTCATCAAATTTGTGACTCGAGTCAGACTCGAGTCCAAGTCATGTGACTCCAGTCCACAACTCTGGAGAATTTTCCTTGTTTTACTATCCTTGTGTGGACCAACCAACACACACACACACACGGTTTAAAGATGATACATTACCTCCAGCACTTTTTCTTGATGATGTTCCCCAGGATTATCTCAGCTCTGTAATAAAGCAGGGAGATTAACTGTGTGTGTGTGTGCCATAGATCTGCACCATATAGCTCTGACTAATTGTGGAGTCACCCAGAGGTCTATACTGTTGTAGGTGGTTGCTCCACACTGGTAGGTGATAAGCTGGGATTCCTTCACAGTTCTGACGTGCTAAAGGTTCTGTTGCTAAATCCAATCCACTATTGTGGAAATCAGTTGAGAATGAATGTCCATGTAGGTAGAACCCAAAAGCCACAGTTTACTGTGTTAAAAGTCATTCAGGGAGACGGCACGTATTTTATACTGTATAAAATAAGCTTTTCTACATATATCCTGTATATATATCCTGTACTACGTGCTGTCATGTGTGCATGGAAGCGCAAATGTACTGGCGTGGGTTGACAGCTTGTTTTTGCCTCTCGTTGTCTTGGCAAGGCAACCACGCTGAATGCACAATCAGCATGCACCCACGCTGTGAACCTACGTGCTTTAGAACTAATCCCATTCCATATGGTTGATTCAAGATACTGTACAGATGTAGGAAATAATTTGATTCAAGATACTGTACAGATGTAGGATCTTAATTTGAACCTAACTACCGTATGTGGTCTTGGCTGACACCTACATTTTGTGGGTGTTAGTGGTGGACTGGAACAAAAACCTGCACTGTGTGTGTGTCAGCCCTCCAGGACCAGATTTAGACAGCCATCTCTGCTCTGTGGGTTCAGGTAGGTAGGTAATAGGTATTCAGATCACACTCACTTCCCCCCGGCATAAACTTCGGCTGTGTCGAAAAGATTGACCCCGTTCTCATATGCTATGGTCATCAGCTGCTCAGCCACCTGAGAAACACAAAACAGGATTCATCACCTCAGTGGAGAACAGGGAGCTGGCAGCTGGGCAGTGTTCATTTAGTAGGAATAAAAAAAGAGAAAAATGTTTTGGAGCTATAAATTCTATTGAGCAGTCCTCTGTAGCTCAGTTGGTAGAGCAAGGGCTTGAAACGCCTGGATAGTGGGTTTGATTCCAGGACCAGACGTGTGCACGGATTATTGTAAGTCGCTTCGGATAAAAGCATCTGCTTAATAGCATATATTTTGAGACAAACACTCTGGAATGAGATATTAAAATCCAGCAAGTACCACCTCTTGTTTTCAAAATGGTATCTCCTGTTGAGTTCCTGCTGAACATACCCAGTGGTAGTAGACCGAGGCCAAACATTGGAGTAACTCAGGCTATTGAAGCTCCAGTACTTGTCTCCTGTCGTCATGGTACAGCTCTAACAGACCAATGTTTCTGTGTCACCAATCTTAAGAGTCTCATTTTGTATTAATTCAATGTATTTGTTCCTGAATGTTTTGTTGTCTAGTCTATGGGATCCCCCTGCTGGTATACTGTAAAGTAAAATAAATATCATAATGTATATAATAATATATAATAATAATTTTACTATATATATATATATATATTATTATATACATTATTATATTTATTTTACTTTACAGTATACCAGCAGGGGGATCCCATAGACTAGACAACAAAACATTAAGGAACAAATACATACACATACATACATACATACACACACATACATATATATAATAATGATAAAATACACAAACAGCCAGACAATAACAATACCATAATACTTGTTACTTGTTATCCCCTAACACTGTGTCAACCATCATTCCAGTTGTTGTACCGGCAGGTCACTTTAACAAGTCTACCTGTTTCAGCGTCTCCAGTAGAGAGGTGTCAGAGTTCAATGCCCTCACTGCATCATTGTGTGTGTGTGTGTGTGTGTGTGTGTGTGTGCCTGCGCATGGCATGCACATGTGTGTGTTCAACTGTGTGTGTCCTCTCTTCATGTCCCTGTCTATGTGAGGTTGTGGGTTCCCTGATGTTGTGGGTTCCCTGTCTATGAATGAGGTTATGGGTTCCCTGTTTATGAATGAGGTTGTGGGTTCCCTGTTTATGAATGAGGTTGTGGGTTCCCTGTCTACGAACGAGGTTGTGGGTTCCCTATCTATGTGTGAGCCAGAAAACCTTGGGGGTTTTGGCCCATGTCTCTGAGAGGCAGCAGGGAGAGGGAGTGACGAGACAGGAGCTAACAGGGAAGGAGACCTGAGCTGGTAGGACCACTTAGCCTGGATCAGCTGGTAGGACCACTTAGCCTGGATCAACTGGTAGGACCACTTAGCCTGGATCAGCTGGTAGGACCACTTAGCCTGGATCAGCTGGTAGGACCACTTAGCCTGGATCAGCTGGTAGGACCACTTAGCCTGGATCAGCTGGTAGGACCACTTAGCCTGGATCAACTGGTAGGACCACTTAGCCTGGATCAACTGGTAGGACCACTTAGCCTGAATCAACTGGTAGGACCACTTAGCCTGGATCAGCTGGTAGGACCACTTAGCCTGGATCAGCTGGTAGGACCACTTAGCCTGAATCAGCTGGTAGGACCACTTAGCCTGGATCAGCTGGTAGGACCACTTAGCCTGGATCAACTGGTAGGACCACTTAGCCTGGATCAACTGGTAGGACCACTTAGCCTGGATCAGCTGGTAGGACCACTTAGCCTGGATCAACTGGTAGGACCACTTAGCCTGGATCAGTTGGTAGGACCACTTAGCCTGGATCAGCTGGTAGGACCACTTAGCCTGGATCAGCTGGTAGGACCACTTAGCCTGGATCAGCTGGTAGGACCACTTAGCCTGGATCAGCTGGTAGGACCACTTAGCCTGGATCAGCTGGTAGGACCACTTAGCCTGGATCAGCTGGTAGGACCATTTAGCCTGGATCAGCTGGTAGGACCACTTAGCCTGGATCAGCTGGTAGGACCACTTAGCCTGGATCAACTGGTAGGACCACTTAGACTGGATCAGCTGGTAGGACCACTTAGCCTGGATCAGCTGGTAGGACCACTTAGCCTGGATCAACTGGTAGGACCACTTAGCCTGAATCAACTGGTAGGACCACTTAGCCTGGATCAGCTGGTAGGACCACTTAGCCTGGATCAACTGGTAGGACCACTTAGCCTGGATCAGCTGGTAGGACCACTTAGCCTGGATCAGCTGGTAGGACCACTTAGCCTGGATCAGCTGGTAGGACCATTTAGCCTGGATCAACCAGGGGTCTAGATAGCTCCGTTGGTTGGAGTGTGGTGCTGGCAGCTCCAAGGTTGTAGGTTCAGTTCCCTTATCAATCATAGTTATTAGTTATAGATTAAATCTTAACTTACCTCATCTGAAATCTGACCTCCAAACGTTACCCAAGTACCTGGGAGAAAGAGGGACATATATCAGCCTTCATATCTTATGCTGTGGAACACTCTAAATGTCATTCTAAACCCCTATATATCAATAGTAAAAGAAAAGTTAACCTCTAGTAAATGGTTGCTAACTTTTTAAAATAAAACATTCCATGACTAACGCTCGCAAATCCTACATCTAACAAAACATGTGAAAGGTCAGAGGTGAGAGGGCACCGTAGGAGGTGTGGCTGATCACCAGGTTCAGTACTCATCATGTTGTACTGTTTAGTTTTGGGGTTTTATGCCGAGGCTAATGGCCCAGTCACAACCCTCTGGCCCATGATTTAGATGGCCTTCAGACTCCACTTACCCATGATTCACCACTGCTAAACCAGCCTTGGGTGGAGCTCTCTCTGTCTTTGTGTGTGTGTGTGTGTGTGTGTGTTGTGTGTGTGTGTGTGTGTGTGTGTGTGTGTGTGTGTGTGTGTGTGTGTGTGTGTGTGTGTGTGTGTGTGTGTGTGTGTGTGTGTGTGTGTGTGTGTGTGTGTGTGTGTGTGTGTGTGTGTGTGTTATGATGTCAACTTTGCTCCTGGTCTTTGCAGTGTAAAGCTACATTTCCTCTGTCCTTGTCACAATCGCCTAGCATCACCCTGAAATAATGATGGAAACAAACAGAGTTGTCTCTCTCCTGTGTCCCCAGCACCCCTTCAGTTATTAGTATAGTGTATTTACTGTTTGTTGACTTCTCCCTTTACCCTCAATTATACCCCCGGTGTTTCAACTGGGTCAATTACATCCCCGGTGTTTCATCTGGGTCAATTATACCCCCGGTGTTTCAACTGGGTCAATTACACCCCCGGTGTTTCAACTGGGTCAATTACATCCCCGGTGTTTCAACTGGATCAATTACACCCCCGGTGTTTCAACTGGGTCAATTACACTCCCGGTGTTTCAACTGGGTCAATTATACCCCCGGTGTTTCATCTGGGTCAATTATACCCCCGTTGTTTCATCTGGGTCAATTATACCCCCGGTGTTTCATCTGGGTCAATTACACCCCCGGTGTTTCAACTGGGTCATTGGAGTTGACCCAGTGTGTGTGTGTGTGTGTGTGTGTGTGGGTGTGTGCGTGTGTGTGACAGAGATAAACACAAAGAGTGATTATAATGATCTCCCTATGGTATAATTGTTAATATATTTATGAGGCAGATTAATTAAATCAATCCTATCAAAGAGAATTAGGCCGGTTACCCCCCCGGTGTGTGTGTGTGTGTGTGTGTTTGTGTGAATTGGATATGTGTGATAATTGAGCAGCTTGTTTTCTGAAAGCAGGATTAACACACTGTAAACAGCGGCCCTGTCCCTCAAGACTGAGCCTATGGAAGAGGTATAAGATGTAGAACTTCATCTCTCTGTGTCTCTGTCACACACACACACACACACACACACACACACACACACACACACACACACACACACACACACACACACACACACACACACACACACACACACACACACACACACACACACATGCACAAACCCACCCCCATTGGATATTATAGCACCTGGAGAGAGTTGAGCTGAACACAGATTACACATGGATGCTAATCAAACGTACTCACCGAGGCCCAAACAGGATACACATCAAATGTACTCTCCGATGCCCAAACAGGATACACATCAAACGTACTCACCGATGCCCAAGCAGGATACACATCAAACATACTCACCGAGGCCCAAACAGGATACACATCAAACATACTCACCGAGGCCCAAACAGGATACACATCAAACGTACTCACCGATGCCCAAACAGGATACACATCAAACGTACTCACCGATGCCCAAACAGGATACACATCAAACATACTCACCGAGGCCCAAACAGGATACACATCAAACGTACTCACCGATGCCCAAACAGGATACACATCAAACGTACTCACCGATGCCCAAACAGGATACACATCAAACGTACTCACCGAGGCCCAAACAGGATACACGCAAGCCTGATTTTCCCAGGTTCCTGTTGAGAACACATCCACACAATGTTATTGAGTGGAAGAACACACACACACACACACACACACACACACACACACACACACACACACACACACACACACACACACACACACACACACACACACACACACACACACACACACACACTAACAATGGCATGGTATTAGACGGGATGTAAACACTCAAAACGTACTGGTAGCTGTGTGCTCCGCAAGGAGCCGAACTGTGTAAAAAGGAACAAAGAAAATCTATTATTGTCACGTCCTGACCAGTATAAAGGTTATTTGTTATGGTAGTTTGGTCAGGACGTGGCAGAGGGTATTTGTTTTATGTGGTTCGGGGTGGTGGTTTTGTAGAAGGGTATTTGATTTATGTATTCCGGGGTTTTTGGGCACTGTTCTATGTTAATGTATTTCTATGCTTAGTCTAGTTAATTGTATTTCTATGTTTAGGTTAATGGGGGTTGGACTCTCAATTGGAGGCAGGTGCTTTCTCGTTGCCTCTAATTGGGAGTCCTATATATGGGTAATTGTTTGGTGTAGTGTTTGTGGGAGATTGTTTCTTGTTTTGCCTGTGTGAGCCTTACAAGACTGTTTTGTTGTTCGTAAGTTCGTTGTTTTGTTATTTTGGTGTTCATTTGGATTTCAAATAAATATCAAGATGAGCATCCACATTCCTGCTGCGTTTTGGTCCTCCATTCCAGACGACAAACGTGACAATTATAATGATAGAGCGGAGGGCCTTCTGCCTTTCATTGTCTTCCTCATAGGTGATCAGTGGACAGAATCATTGGAACACACCTCTGTCTCTGGTCCAATCATGAATCAGAATTGAGAGATTACTGGGAGAAAAGAGTTGATGTAGTCCATCTATCACACGCTACACTCTCACAATGGTATTTCCCTGGTCCTGGAGCATTGCACTGTTTCTAAAGGTTTTTAAAGGCCCCTTGAGGACTATAAGGGCTGATTTGACTCGTAACATAAAGGACAAAGTTGAATTACTTTTTATACCTCTGTGGGGTTTGAAATGAGAGATTTCTAAATCTATATATTCTATATCACCACTGCAGAGCTAGTTTATTACTATATTACCACTGCAGAGCTCGTTTATTACTATATCACCACTGCAGAGCTAGTTTATTACTATATCCCCACTGCTTAGCTAGTTTATTACTATAGCAGCACTGCAGAGCTAGTTTATTACTATATCACCACTGCAGAGCTAGTTTATTACTATATTACCACTGCAGAGCTAGTTTATTACTATATCACCACTGCAGAGCTAGTTTATTACTATATCACCACTGCAGAGCTAGTTTATTACTATAACACCACTGCAGAGCTAGTTTATTACTATATTACCACTGCAGAGCTAGTTTATTACTATATCACCACTGCAGAGTAATTTATTACTATATCCCCACTGCTTAGCTAGTTTATTACTATATCACCCCTGCAGAGCTAGTTTATTACTATATCACCACTGCAGAGCTAGTTTATTACTATATCACCACTGCAGAGCTAGTTTATTACTATATTACCACTGCAGAGCTAGTTTATTACTATATCCCCACTACAGAGCTAGTTTATTACTATATCACCACTGCAGAGCTAGTTTATTACTATATTACCACTGCAGAGCTAGTTTATTACTATATCCCCACTGCTTAGCTAGTTTATTACTATAACACCACTGCAGAGCTAGTTTATTACTATATCACCACTGCAGAGCTAGTTTATTACTATATCCCCACTGCAGAGCTAGTTTATTACTATATCTCCACTGCAGAGCTAGTTTATTACTATATCACCACTGCAGAGCTAATTTATTACTATATCCCCACTGCTTAGCTAGTTTATTACTATATCCCCACTGCAGAGCTAGTTTTTTACTATATCTCCACTGCAGAGCTAGTTTATTACTATATCCCCACTGCAGAGCTAGTTTTTTACTATAATCTCCTCTGCAGAGCTAGTTTATTACTATATCTCCACTGCAGAGCTAGTTTATTACTATATCTCCACTGCAGAGCTAGTTTATTACTATATCTCCACTGCAGAGCTAGTTTATTACTATATCCCCACTGCTTAGCTAGTTTATTACTATATCTCCACTGCAGAGCTAGTTTATTACTATATCCCCACTGCAGAGCTAGTTTATTACTATATCTCCACTGCAGAGCTAGTTTATTACTATATCTCCACTGCAGAGCTAGTTTATTACTATATCCCCACTGCAGAGCTAGTTTATTACTATATCTCCACTGCAGAGCTAGTTTATTACTATACCTCCACTGCAGAGCTAGTTTATTACTATATCACCACTGCAGAGCTAGTTTATTACTATATCACCACTGCAGAGCTAGTTTATTACTATATCTCCACTGCAGAGCTAGTTTATTACTATATCTCCACTGCAGAGCTAGTTTATTACTATATCTCCACTGCAGAGCTAGTTTATTACTATATCCCCACTGCAGAGCTAGTTTATTACTATATCTCCACTGCAGAGCTAGTTTATTACTATATCACCACTGCAGAGCTAGTTTATTACTATATTACCACTGCAGAGCTAGTTTATTACTATATCTCCACTGCAGAGCTAGTTTATTACTATATCACCACTGCAGAGCTAGTTTATTACTATAATCTCCTCTATTTCTCTCCTTTTTCTCTCTTATCACCCCTTTTTCTCTCTCGCTCTCTCGCTGTCCCTCACAGTACACTTCTGATCCGTGGTTCTCTTCCAAACCCTCATTTATTCCAAGAGAATTTTCAATTTCCTCCTTGCTGATCCGTGCTAATAGCTTTAGCCTGCTATTAAACAGGGAAACAAAATGAGAGTTAGGCGCTTGAGTTGCATTGCACATACTCTGGGAATTTCTCATTCCTCTTAGAGAAAAAGAAGAACAGGTGCTTGATAGCTTTCCTCTGGCGCCTGTCAATCTGTCATCACACGTTAGTTGGCTGCAGAGTATGCTCTGGTGACAGATGTGGTTCTGGATGCCGAGATTAGTTTCAGAGAGAATTCTGTAAAAGTGTTGTTGTTTTTTTGATCACATGAAGAAATCGTTTTGGTCTATATTCCTGTAATCTTATATAATTTCAATGCCCATTTAGCAGCTCTGTTGAAGAGAATAATTATTTTTTTAATTATAATTTGGTGAGAAAAAAAACAAGCGGAATTTCCAGCTGCCAGGAATGTTACCGGCCTGGCAGATGTGTGAAGAGCATACGAATGACGGTAACAGGAATGTAAATGTGTTCAACTGTTCATAGAGATATGGAAAAGCCCCAGACAGACAGAAATACAATCAGACATAGGCTACACTCCGGAATGAATCGGTGCATTCTGGAACTGCCTCACAGAGGGAGAGAGAGAAAGAGAGAGAAAGCGAGAGAGACAGAGAGAGACAGAGAGCGAAAGAGACAGTTGAGAGAGCGATAGAGAGGAGAGAGAGCGCGGCGAGCATGGAGAAAGAGAGCAGAGAAACCAAGGACATTGATTTTCACACATGGATGCATGCACACACACACACATCATCAGCCAATGCACTACAGTACAAGTCCTTACATAGTTGTTGTTGTTTTCTCTGTTTAAGAACTATCTGTAAGAAATATGCCGCTGCTCTCAGATATTTGTTCAGTGCTGTAAATGACTCCTTTAAAAATGCCAACACTGCTGTCCTAACGGCTAAGTAAGCAACTAAAGGGCCATACAAGGCGAGACATGGCCATTTGAATCCAACCTCATGCTATTTAACCTCACCCCAGACAACATGTGCCAAATTCATTCCACAGAGGGCCAAGTGTCTGCGGGTTTTCGCTCCACCCTTGTACTTTATTGATGAATTAAGTTCACTAATTAGTAAAGAACTCCTCTCACCTGGTTGTCTAGGTCTTAATTGAATGGAGAAACCAAAAACTAGAGGACACTCTGCCAGACCAATACAACTAGGCCAGTACAACATAAGGCTGAATCACTCACAACCACTGGAGGTGTGAAAGAGGTGTGAAGCCTTGGACATAAAAACGAATGAACATATTGTTCATCCTTCCTTTTCCCCAAAAAGTAAATCTCTTTGAAATCAGATGTTTATCTCAGTAAACTTGGCTGTTTTCATTGATCGCAGACAGAAGTTTTCTAAGTATTGATATGGGACACTACTCCTACTAAGTATTGATATGGGACACTACTCCCTCAAAGTTCTAACTTCTCCTGACTACTATGAAAAACAAAAATATTTTCCAATTTAACGGCAGCAAGTCTGATAACTCAGATCTGCAGTCACAACTCTGGGCTGGGGAGTATTCCATTGACTCCCTTGAAGGTCTGTCTGTCTGTCTGTCTGTCTGTCTGTCTGTCTGTCTGTCTGTCTGTCTGTCTGTCTGTCTGTCTGTCTGTCTGTCTGTCTGTCTGTCTGTCTGTCTGTCTGTCTGTCTGTCTGTCTGTCTGTCTGTCTGTCTGTCTGTCTGTCTGTCTGTCTGTCTGTCTGTCTGGGGGTGTTGACACCAATGATTCAAGAGATTAGGACTTTTCTCAAGTCTAGAAGTGGAGGAAGGGGGAGGCGGTGTGTGTGTGTGTGTGTGTCTATTTTGCAGAAGACATTTGGACCGTGCTAGGCCATTTCCATCTAACACATTCAGTACAGTCAACATGCAAAACGTACCGTACATTAGACCGTTTTTGTTGCATGGGGATGGCGAAACCAAGCCTTGAGGTAAAATGTCAAATGAGTCACTTAAAAGTAGCCCCTAGTACCAAACCGCCCTGTCATGTCTTATCAACATCCCCTGCTATAGCGCTACTCGCTAGCACTATTTTCATCATCTATTTAAATAGATTATCAAATTAACATTTAGTGACACATAAAATCACACCCTGAAAATACTGGAATAGTGAGAGATGTAACATAAGGCATTTTATAGCGCTCTAGCCAAACTCCGGGAAAATGAAGAGATTAGGGCCTGCCAGAGAAAAGCTCCAAAGTTGCAGAGAGAGGAAATCACCAGTTAAGCCTGCAGCTGTTAAGCCGGGATCACCTGAAATTCTCCTTGACTGACGCGCACTAGTGGAGCGAGAAAAGAGGGTGAGGGAGAAGGAGAGAGAGAGGGAGAGAGAGAGAGAGAGAGGGGGAGAGGGGGCAGGAAAGATAAGTAGATGGAGAAAGGAATTGGTACCGAGTGAATTGGAGTGATAGGGAGAGAGAGAGAGAGAGAGAGAGAGGGGGAGAGAGAGAGGGAGAGAGAGAGAGAGAGAGAGAGAGGGGGAGAGAGAGAGAGAGAGAGAGAGAGGGGGAGAGAGAGAGAGAGAGAGAGAGAGGGGGAGAGAGAGAGAGAGAGAGAGAGAGGGGGGAGAGAGAGAGAGAGAAAAAAAATGGAGTGATAGGGGAACAAAGAGACAGACAAAAAAGAAAGAGATACAGACTCCAACATGTATACAGTGACATGGGAGAATTTGAAAGTCCCAAAGTCCAGGTGGATCAAACACAGTACATTGTTGAAGTATTCTGTTTAACAGTATATTGCTGAAGTATTCTTTAAGACAGTATACTGCTGAAAGGGAAATACCTAGTCAGTTGTACAACTAAATGCATCTTCCACATTTAACCCAACTGAATCAGAGAGGTGCGGGGGGCTGCCATAATAGACATCGACGTCTTCGGCGCCCAGGGAACGACAGATTTTTACATTGTCAGCTCAGGGATTCAATCCAGCAACCTTTTGGTTACTGGCCCAACGCTCTGACCACTAGGCTACCTGCTGCCCCTGAAGTATTTTATATGTTAGTATACTGTTGAAGTGTTCTATATGACAGTATACTGCTGAAGTATTCTATATGACAGTATACTGCTGAAGTATTCTATATGACAGTATACTGCTGAAGTATTCTATATGACAGTATACTGCTGAAGTATTCTATGTGACAGTATACTGCTGAAGTAGTCTATATGACAGTATACTGCTGAAGTATTCTATCTGACAGTATACTGCTGAAGTATTCTATATGACAGTATACTGCTGAAGTATTCTATGTGACAGTATACTGCTGAAGTATTCTATGTGACAGTATACTGTTGAAGTATTCTATGTGACAGTATACTGCTGAAGTATTCTATATGACAGTATACTGCTGAAGTATTCTATGTGACAGGATACTGCTGAAGTATTCTATGTGACAGTATACTGTTGAAGTATTCTATGTGACAGTATACTGTTGAAGTATTCTATATGACAGTATACTGTTGAAGTATTCTATGTGACAGTATACTGTTGAAGTTTTCTATCTGACAGTATACTGCTGAAGTTTTCTATGTGACAGTATACTGCTGAAGTATTCTATGTGACAGTATACTGTTGAAGTATTCTATGTGACAGAATACTGTTGAAGTATTCTATGTGACAGTATACTGCTGAAGTATTCTATGTGACAGTATACTGCTGAAGTATTCTATCTGACAGTATACTGCTGAAGTATTCTATGTGACAGTATACTGCTGAAGTATTCTATGTGACAGTATACTGTTGAAGTATTCTATGTGACAGTATACTGCTGAAGTATTCTATGTGACAGTATACTGCTGAAGTATTCTATGTGACAGTATACTGCTGAAGTTTTCTATCTGACAGTATACTGCTGAAGTATTCTATATGACAGTATACTGCTGAAGTATTCTATATGCTAGTATACTGCTGAAGTATTCTATCTGACAGTATACTGCTGAAGTATTCTATGTGACAGTATACTGCTGAAGTATTCTATGTGACAGTATACTGCTGAAGTTTTCTATCTGACAGTATACTGCTGAAGTATTCTATATGACAGTATACTGCTGAAGTATTCTATGTGACAGTATACTGCTGAAGTATTCTATGTGACAGTATACTGCTGAAGTATTCTATGTGACAGTATACTGCTGAAGTATTCTATGTGACAGTATACTGCTGAAGTATTCTATGTGACAGTATACTGCTGAAGTATTCTATGTGACAGTATACTGTTTAAGTATTCTATGTGACAGTATACTGCTGAAGTATTCTATGTGACAGTATACTGTTGAAGTATTCTATGTGACAGTATACTGCTGAAGTATTCGATCTGACAGTATACTGCTGAAGTTTTCTATATGCTAGTATACTGCTGAAGTATTCTATCTGACAGTATACTGCTGAAGTATTCTATCTGACCGTATACTGCTGAAGTTTTCTATATGCTAGTATACTGCTGAAGTATTCTATCTGACAGTATACTGCTGAAGTATTCTATGTGACAGTATACTGCTGAAGTATTCTATGTGACAGTATACTGCTGAAGTTTTCTATCTGACAGTATACTGCTGAAGTATTCTATGTGACAGTATACTGCTGAAGTATTCTATCTGACAGTATACTGCTGAAGTATTCTATGTGACAGTATACTGCTGAAGTATTCTATGTGACAGTGTACTGTTGAAGTATTCTATGTGACAGTATACTGCTGAAGTATTCTATGTGACAGTATACTGCTGAAGTATTCGATCTGACAGTATACTGTTGAAGTATTCTATGTGACAGTACACTGCTGAAGTATATGACACGGAATGAGAAATGTGAAATGACAGCAGGTTCCCCACAGGGCTCAGTGTGTGTGTGTGCGTGCGTGCGTGCGTGCGTGCGCGCGCGCGTGTGTGTGTGTGTGTGTGTGTGTGTGTGTGTAAAATTGACCGTGAGTGATATGCATCACAGGAGGTTGGTGGCACCTTCATTGGGGAGAAGGGGTTCCATGGTAATGACAGGAGTGGAATCAGTGGAATGATATCAAATACATCAACACATGGTTTCCAGGTGTTTAATGCCATTCCATTTGCTCTGTTCCAGACATTATTATGAGCTGTTCTCCCCTCAGCAGCCTCCACTGATGTGCATGTTGTATGGGCCCAATTAAACTTCAACGCTGGGCCCCTGAACCTTCCAGAACATCATCAAGGGTACTGAGAGGAGGAGGGAGATGGGTTACTCATCCCAACACAGTCTCTTATTACATAGGTCTGATGCAAGGCAACTTAAACAATATCTCCAATCTTCCTTGGTCACAGGGGCTTCGGTGTGGTGCAGCGGTCTAAGGCACTGCTTCTGAGCGCTAGAGACATCACTACAGACCCTGGTTTGATCCCGGGCTGTCTCACAACTGGCCGTGATTGGGAGTCCCATAGGGCGGTGCCAAATTGGCTCACCGTCGTTAGGGTTTGGCTGAGGTAGGCTGTCATTGTAAAATAAGATTTTTTTCTGACTTGCCTAGTTAAATAAAGGTAAACATCTTGTTTTTTAAATAATGACATACTCTTAGAAAAAAGGGTTCCAAAAGGGTTCTTTGGCTGACCCCATAAGATAACCTTTTTTGGTTCCAGGTTAGAAGCCTTTTCGGTATTTTTTGTCTAAGAGTGTAGGTGTCATTTAACATAAGGGGAGTGTTAATTACATATGTGTCTGTAGTAAACCTACATACTGTGTGTTCCTATTGTCACGGCTGTCGTAGGAAGGAGTGGACCAAAGTGCAGCGTGATTATCATTCCACATATTTATTTGAACTGTGAAACTATGCAATACATACAAAATAAAACTGAATGAACAAAAACAACAAACCGTGACGAAGAGTTAACATACACATACTCAAAATCAATCTCCCACAAACCCAGGTGGGAAAAACACCTACTTAAGTATGATCTCCAATTAGAGACAACGATGACCAGCTGTCTCTAATTGGAGATCATCCCAAACAAAGCCCAACATAGAAATACAAAACTAGAACATAACAACATAGAAAATCTAAACTAGAAAACCCCCCGTCACTCTACCATAGAAAATAACAGCTTTCTATGGTCAGGATGTTACACCTATAGTCTAATGCAGCCACTTACAGGTACTATGACACATTATTTACTAACACTTTTGTGTTATAGAAAAGTTTTGTCTTATGTCTTGTTATTTAACCTTTATTTAACTAGGCAAGTCAGTTAAGAACAAATTCTTATTTACAATGACGGCCTACCAAAAAGGCAAAAGGCCTCCTGCGGGGACGGGAGCTGGGATTAAAAATGAAAAAATAAATAAAATATAAATGTAGGACAAAACACACATCACTTGACCACACAGCATGGTAGCAACACAACATGGCAGCAGCACAAAACATGGTACAAACATTTTTGGGCACAGACAACAGCACAAAGGGCAAGAAGGTAGAGATAACAATACATCACGCAAAGCAGCCACAACTGTCAGTAAGAGTGTCCATGATTGAGTCTTTGAATGAAGAGATGGAGATAAAACTGTCCAGTTTGAGTTTTTGTTGCAGCTCGTTCCAGTCGCTAGCTGCAGCGAACTGAAAAGACGAGCGACCCAGGGATGTGTGTGCTTTTGGGACCTTTAACAGAATGTGACTGGCAGAATGGGTGTTGTATGTGGAGGATGAGGGCTGCAGTAGATATCTCAGATAGGGGGGAGTGAGACCTAAGAGGGTTTTATAAATAAGCATCAACCAGAGGGTCTTGCCACGGGTATACAGAGATGACCAGTTTACAGAGGAGTGTAGAGTGCAGTGATGTGTCCTATAAGGATCACTGGTGGCAAATCTGATGGCCGAATGGTAAAGAACTTCTAGCTGCTCGAGAGCGCCCTTACCTGACAATCTATAAATTATGTCTCAATAATCTAGCATGGGTAGGATGGTCATCTGAATCAGGGTTATTTTGGCAGTTGGGGTGAAAGAGGAGCGATTACAATAGAGGGAACCAAGTATAGATTTAACTGTAACCTGCAGCTTTGATATGTGCTGAGAGAAGAACAGTGTACCATCTAGCCATACTCCCAAGTACTTGTATGATGTGACTACCTCAAGCTCTAAACCCTCAGAGGTAGTAATCACACCTGTGGGGAGAGGGGCATTCTTCTTACCAAACCACATGACCTTTGTTTTGGAGGTGTTCAGAACAAGGTTAATTCAGGGTAGAGAAAGCTTGTTGGACACTAAGAAAGTTTTGTTGTAGAGCATTTAACACAAACTCCGGGGAGGGGCCAGCTCAGTATAAGAATGTATCACCTTCATATAAATGGATGAGAGAGCTTCCTACTGCCTGAGCTATGATGTTGATGTAAATTGAGAAGAGCGTGGGGCCTAGGATTGAGCCTTGGGGTACTCCCTTGGTGACAGGCAGTGTCTGAGACAGCAGATGTTCTGACTTTATACTGCACTCTTTGAGAGAGGTAGTTAGCCAACCAGGCCAAAGACCCCTCAGAGACACCAATACTCCTTTGCCGGCCCACAAGATTGGAATAGTCTACCGCATCAAAAGCATTGGCCAACTCAATAAAAATAGCAGCACAACATTTCTTAGAATCAAGGGCAATGGTGAAATCATTGAGGACCTTTAATGTTGCAGTGACACATCCATAACCTGAGCAGAAACCAGATTGCATACCAGAGAGAAGACTATAGACATCAAGAAAGCCAGTCAGTTGATTATTGACACGTTTTCCCAACACTTTTGATAAAAGTGGCTGCCTTCCATGCAATGGGAACCTCCCCAGAAAGGAGAGACATGTTAAAAAGGTTGGAGATAGGCTTGGTGATGATAGGGGCAGCAACCTTAAAGAAGGAAGGTTCTAAACCATGTGACCCAGATGTTTTTTTGGGGTCAAATTTCAGGAGCTGCTTTAGCACCTCAGACTCAGTGACTGCCTGCAGGGAGAAACTTTGTAGCGGGGCAGGGGACAGCATACACAGAGTCTCAAACAGTAACGCACATGCCAAGGTTACTATAGTGAAATAAAACTGAAACTAAAACAAAAATAAATGATGAAAAACAATTTAGTAAACTGAAATAAAATAATTAACAAACCGTTTGAAAAACTAAAACTATACAGAAAATATTATCTTTGACTCCAAAACTAACCAAAACAAAAACCATCATGAATTATGTAATTTTTTTTGTTGTTAATCTTTCTGACAATTTTGGGCAAAAATATAAGGGGGTTTTCAAGCTGTTTTTTCTTCTAATGGGGTTTTCAAGCTTCGGAATCAGGTGGGTCAGAATCAGGTGGGTCAAAATCAGGTGGGTCGGAATCAGGTAGGTCAGAATCGGGTGGGTCACATTGAGATTAACTTTATTTGAAGACAGACTCCGCGAGATGACGCTGCCACGAGCAACACCACCGATATTGGTCGCCTTCCCCTGCTAGGCGTTGCATGCATCAACCAATGATTGCGTACCACGTCATCGACTGTGCAGTCGGGCACCAGATTGCTAAAACGTTAGTCATGTTCCTCCGCTCAGACGTTGCTAATGCATGCCAGATCTTACACCGCCTATGTATTATACCACATCACATGGTATAGCAGTCTGGTGACCGACGGCACAGTCCATAACGTGGCATTGGTTAATGCATGCAATGTATTTTATTCATTTTTAATTTAACTAGGCAAGTCAGTTAAGAACAAATTATTATTTTACAATGACGTCCTACCAAGGTCAAACCCTCCCCTAAACCGGACGACGCTGGGCCAATTGTGCGCCGCCCTATGGGACTCCCGATCACGGCCGGTTGTGCTACAGCCCAGGATGGAACCAGGGTGTCTGTAGTGACACCTCTAGCACTGAGATGCAGTGCCTTAGACCGCTGCACCACTTGGGAGAATGCGAACATGATGTGGTTATCCAATTAAACAAAATAAATGTTTTTATAAAACTTTAACTAAATAAAAACGATTAAATCAGAAAACACAAAACTATAAAAACCTTGGCACACACACACGCATGCACACACACGAACACACACATACACATGCACATCTATTATTTTTTTACATTTTTAAGTCATTTAGCAGACGCTCTTATCCAGAGCGACTTACAAATGTGGTAAAGACTGAACAGGTTAAATCATCTATTATCTGTATGTGGTAAAGACTGAAGAGAACAGGTTAAATCATCCATTATCTTTATGTGGTAAAGACTGAAGAGAACAGGTTAAATCATCCATTATCTTCATGTGGTAAAGACCGAAGAGAACAGGTTAATAATTCATCCATTATCTTTATGTGGTAAAGACTGAAGAGAACAGGTTAAATCATCCATTATCTTTATGTGGTAAAGACCGAAGAGAACAGGTTAATTCATCCATTATCTTTATGTGGTAAAGACTGAAGAGAACAGGTTAAATCATCCATTATCTTTATGTGGTAAAGACCGAAGAGAACAGGTTAATTCATCCATTATCTTTATGTGGTAAAGACTGAAGAGAACAGGTTAATTCATCCATTATCTTTATGTGGTAAAGACTGAAGAGAACAGGTTAAATCATCCATTATCTTTATGTGGTAAAGACTGAACAGGTTAAATCATCTATTATCAGTATGTGGTAATGACTGAAGAGAACAGGTTAAATCATCTCAACTACACCTGCCAAAGTCAGATGGGAGAAACTCCGATGGCTGGGAGACACTCATCTTTTACAGGGAAAAGTCTCAGAGCCGAAAAGCAAGAAGCTTCAGGTGATTATAATGGTTTGGTTCCAGACTGGACTGGATTGGTGGGGTTTGTGATGTGGGGTGGTTACGGTCTGATAAGTCACCAGTTGATTAAAACAATGAGCTCAAAACCAGATCAAGAGGACACACTTATGCGTGCCAAATGGCACCCTAGTCCCTGTATAGTACACTACCTTTGACCAGGACCCATAGCTCTCTGGTTAAAAGGATCAAATCGGAGTCATCATGGAACTCTAGTCACTTTAATAATGGAGCACTAGTCACTTTAATAATGTTTACGTAATGCTTTACTCATTTCATATTTATACAGTGGCTTGCGAAAGTATTCACCCCCTTGTCATTTTTCCTATTTTGTTGCCTTACAACCTGGAATTAAAATAGATTTTTGGGGGGTTTGTATCATTTGATTTACACAACATACCTACCACTTTGAAGATGCAAAATATTTTTTATTGTGAAACAAACAAGAAATAAGACAAAAAAATTAAAACTTGAGCGTGCATAACTATTCACCCCCCCAAAGTCAATACTTTGTAGAGCCACCTTTTGCAGTAATTACAGCTGCAAGGCTCTTGGGGTATTGTCTCCATAAGCTTGGCACATCTAGCCACTGGGATTTTTGCCCATTCTTCAAGGCAAAACTGCTCCATCTCCTTCAAGTTGGATGGTTTCCGCTGGTGTACAACAATCTTTAAGTCATACCACAGATTATCAATTGGATTGAGATCTGGGCTTTGACTAGGCCATTCCAAGACATTTAAATGTTTTCCCTTAAACCACTTGAGTGTTGCTTTAGCAGTATGCTTAGGGTCATTGTCCTGCTGGAAGGTGAACCTCTGTCCCAGTCTCAAATCTCTGGAAGACTGAAACAGGTTTCCATCAAGAATTCCCCTGTATTTAGCGCCATCCATCATTCCTTCAATTCTGACCAGTTTCCCAGTCCCTGCCAATGAAAAAAATAGTGTTCTCGGAGTGATGAGAGGTGCTGGGTTTGTGCCAGACATAGCGTTTTCTTTGATGGCCAAAAAGCGAAATTTTAGTCTAATCTGACCAGAGTACCTTCTTTCATATGTTTGGGGAGTCTCTCACATGCCTGTTGGTGAACACCATGGCTTAAAGTAGTCCTATGGACAGATACTCCAATCTCCGAGCTTTGCAGCTCCTTCAGGGTTATCTTTGGTCTATTTGCTGCCCCTCTGATTAATGCCCTCTTTGCCTGGTCCGTGAGTTTTGGTGGGCGGCCCTCTCTTGGCAGGTTTGTTGTGGTGCCCTATTCTTTCCATTTTTTTAATAATGGATTTAATGGTGCTCCGTGGGATGTTCAAAGTTTCAGATATTTTTTTATAACCCAGCCCTGATCTGTACTTCTCCACAACTTTGTCCCTGACCTGTTTGGAGAGCTCCTTGGTCTTCATAGTGCCGCTTGCTTGGTGGTGTCCCTTGCTTAGTGGTGTTGCAGACTCTGGGGCCTTTCAGAACAGGAGTATACATACTAAGATCATGTGACAGATCATGTGACACTTAGATTGCACACAGGTGGACTTTATTTAACTAATTATGTGACTTCTGAAGGTAATTGGTTGCACCAGATCTATTTAGGGGCTACATAGCAAAGGGGGTGAATACATATGCACCACTTCTCCGTTTTGAATTTTTTTGAATTTTTTTAAACAAGTTATTTTTTTAATTTCACTTCACCAATTTGGACTTTTATGTGTATGTCCATTACATGAAATCCAAATAAAAATCTATTTAAATTACAGGTTGTAATGCAACAAAATAGGAAAACGCCAAGGGGGGGTGAATACTTTTGCAAGGCACTGTAAACTGGATTCTATTCTACTGTATTTTAGTCAACGCCACTTTGACTTTGCTCATCCTAATATTGATATATTTCTTAATTCCATTCTTTTACTTTTAGATTTGTGTGTATTGTTGTGAATTGTTCGATATTACTGCACTGTTGGATCGAGGAACAGAAGCATTTTTCTACACCCGCAATAACATCTGTTAAATACGTGTATGTAAATAAACATAAATATAAGTTGTATTTACAATGGTGTTTGTTTTTCACTGGTTGCCCTTATCTTGTGGCAACAGGTCACAAATCTTGCTGCTGTGGTGGCACACTGTGGTATTTCACCCAGTCGATATGGGAGTTTATCAAAATTGGGTTTGTTTTCAAATTCTTTGTGTGTCTGTGTAATCTGAGGTAAATGTGTGTCTCTAATATGGTCATACATTTGGCAGGAGGTTAGGAAGTGCCGCTCAGTTTCCACCTCATTTTGTGGGCAGTGTGCATATAGCCTGTCTTCTCTTGAGAGTCTGGTCTGTCTACAGCGGCCTTTCTCAATAGCAAGGTTATGCTCACTGAGTCTGTACATAGTCAAAGCTTTCCTTAAGTTTGGGTCTCTCGCTCTCTCGCTTCACAGGGAAAAGTCTCAGAGCGGAAAAGCAAGAAGCTTCAGGTGATGGTAATGGTTTGGTTCCAGACTGGACTCGGGGGTTTGTGATGGGGGGTGGTTACGGTCTCTGTCTCTCTCTCTCTCTCTCTCTCTCTCTCTCTCTCTCTCTCTCTCTCTCTTTCTATCTCACAGTGTGGATGCACACACACACACACACACACACACACACACACACACACACTGCTGGTCTGTGAAAGGTCACTGTCCAAGTACACAACAGAAAGAGAGTAGCGTGCCCATCTGCAATGCAGTACTTGGCAACCGAGCATGACCGTTACAAAATCGCCATGTCAACTGCGTTAGTTATGCTGGTGGAGTATGGGAAATTGAGTCCTGAGTTCCAAATTCCCTGGGCAACTGTCTCTGTAATATCATACCATGTCACTTGGTTCACTAAGCTTGTAGCATCCCAGTCTCCACTTTTTAGATTCCATTGCAGATACAAGTGGTAATTTCAGAGAGACTTGTTAGAAATGAGTCTAGTAGTTTTTTGTGTGAAACTGGTATAACTTCCTTATAAAGATGTAGAATCATTAAGTCTGGAAGAGACAGTCTCCAATGATGAGAGCCACAGCTTGTTTCAATTAAAATAAAATCTCTATGACAACTGTGAATTAATCTAATAGCGTATTATCACGTTATGGTTCCATCGCTCTATCTGCTCTCTCTGCTCCCTCTTCTCTCTCTTCTCTTCTCTCAATTTCAATTTCAATTTAAGGGGCTTAATTGGCATGGGAAACACGTTAACATTGCCAAATCAAGTTAAATAAATAAACAAAAGTGAAATAAACAGCAAAAAATAACAGTAAACATTACTCTTTCAAAAGTTCAAAAAGAATAAAGACATTTCAAATGTCATATTATGTATATATACAGTGTTGTAGGCTACTTGCCAGTGAAGCAGGTAGCCTAGTGGTTAGAGGGTTGGAAATGTTGAGCCTTCTTCACCACGCTGTCTGTGTGGGTGGACCATTTCAGTTTGTCCATGATGTGTACGCCGAGGAACTTGAAACTTCCCACCTTCTCCACTACTGTCCCGTTGATGTGGATAGGGGGGTGCACCCTCTGCTGTTTCCTGAAGTCCACGATCATCTCCTTTGTTTTGTTGACATTGAGTGTGAGGTTATTTTCCTAACACCACACTCCAAGTGCCCTCACCTCCACTCTGTAGGCCGTCTCGTCGTTCTTGGTAATCAAGCCCACCACTGTAGTGTCGTCTGCAAACTTGATGATTGAGTTGGAGGCGTGCATGGCCACGCAGTCATGGGTGAACAGGGAGTACAGGAGAGGGCTGAGAACGCACCCTTGTGGTGTCCCAATGTTGAGGATCAGCGGGGTGGAGATGTTGTTTCCTACCCTCACCACCTGGGGGCGGCCCGTCAGGAAGTCCAGGACCCAGTTGCACAGGGCGGGGTCGAGACCCAGGGTCTCGAGCTTAATGACGAGTTTGGAGGGTACTATGGTGTTAAATGCTGAACTGTAGTCGATGAACAGCATTCTTACATAGGTATTCCTCTTGTCCAGGTGGGTTAGGGCAGTGTGCAGTGTGATTGCGATTGCATCGTCTGTGGACCTATTGGGGCGGTAAGCAAATTGGAGTGGGTCTAGGGTTTCAGGTAGGGTGGAGGTGATAGGATCCTTGACTAGTCTCTCAAAGCACTTCATGGTGACGGAGGTAAGTGCTACGGGGCGATAGTCATTTAGCTCAGTTACCTTAGCTTTCTTGGGAACTAGAACAATGGTGGCCCTCTTGAAGCATGTGGGAACAGCAGACTGGGATAAGGATTGATTGAATATGTCCGTAAACACACCAGCCAGCTGGTCTGTGCATGCTCTGAGGACGCGGCTAGGGATGCCGTCTGGGCCGGCAGCCTTGCGAGGGTTAACACGTTTAAATGCTTTACTCATGTTGGCTGCGGTGAAGGAGAGCCCGCAGGTTTTGGTAGCGGGCTGTGTCGTTGGCACTGTATTGACCTCAAAGCGAGCAAAGAAGTTGTTTAGTTTGTCTGGGAGTAGGACATCGTGGTCCGCGACGGGGCTGGTTTTCTTTTTGTAGTCCATGATTGACTGTAGACCCTGCCACATACCTCTCGTGTCTGAGCCGTTGAATTGCGACTCTACTTTGTCTCTATACTGACGCTTAGCTTGTTTGATTGCCTTGCGGAGGGAATAGCTACACTGTTTGTATTCGGTCATGTTACCAGTCGCCGTGCCCTGATTAAAAGCAGTGGTTCGTGTTTTCAGTTTTGCACGAATGCTGCCATCAATCCACGGTTTCTGGTTGGGGAAGGTTTTAATAGTTGCTGTGGGTACAACATCCCCGATGCACTTGCTAATAAACTCGCTCACCGAATCAGCATATTCATCAATGTTGTTGTCCGACGCTATGTGGAACATATCCCAGTCCACGTGATCGAAGCAATCTTGAAGCATGGAATCAGATTGGTCGGACCAGCGTTGAAAAGACCTGAGCATGAGCGTTCCCTATTTTAGTTTCTGTCTATAGGCTGGGAGCAGAAGTCATGGTCAGATTTTCCGAAAGGAGGGCGGGCAGGGCTTTGTATGCGTCGCGGAAGTTAGAGTAACAATGGTCCAGGATTTTTTTCTGCTCAGGTAGCGCATTCGATATGCTGATAAAATTTAGGGAGTCTTGTTTTCAGATTAGCCTTGTTAAAATCCCTAGCTACAATCAATGCAGCCTCAGGATATGTGGTTTCCAGTTTACATAGAGTCCAATGAAGTTCATTCAGGGCCATCGATGTGTCTGCTTGGGGGGGATATATACGTCTGTGATTATAATCGAAGAGAATTCTCTTGGTAGATAATGTGGTCGACATTTGATTGTAAGGAATTCTAGGTCAGGTGAGCAAAAGGACTTTGTCACGTCCTGCCCATAGAAAGGTTTTATTTTCTATGGTAGAGTAGGTCAGGGCGTGACAGGGGTTTTTGTCTAGTTTATTTATTTCTATGTTGGTTCTAGTTTTTTTCTTCTATGTTGGGGTTTGTCTAGTTTTTGTATTTCTATGTGGGGTTCTAGTTTCTGTATTTCTATGTTGTTTTTTGGGGGGATGATCTCCAATTTGAGGCAGCTGGTCATCGTTGTCTCTAATTGGGGATCATATTTAAGTTGTTGTTTTTCCCACTAGGTTTTGTGGGAGATTGTTTTGAGGTAGTGAATGTTGCACCTCTTCGTCACGGTTTGTTATTTTGTTTAGTAGTTTATTTGTATGTCTTGCATAGTTACACAGTTTAAATAAAATGTGGAATGATACACACGCTGTGCCTTGGTCTCCTTCTTTGTACAACAAACATGACAGACTTGAGTTCCTGTATGTTGTTATGATCACACTGATAGCGTGTCTCGAGTGAGCCACTTTTCCGTGTAACGTTCTTTGTTTCAATCTCTGATGTCTCTCTGGAAGGCAACTCTTGCTCGGATTTCGTCTACCTTGTTGTCAAGAGACTGGACGTTGGCGAGTAGTAAACTCGGGATGCGCGATGTACCCGTCTACGGAGCCTGACCAGAAGACCACTTCTGCCCCTCTTGCGGCGCCGTTGTTTTGGGTCGCCGGCTGGGATCCAATCCATTGGCCTGGGTGGTGGTCCAAACAGAGGATCCGCTTCGGGAAAGTTGTACTCCTGGTCGTAATGTTGGTGAGTTGACGTAGCTCTTATATCCAATAGTTCCTCCCGGCTGAATGTAATAAAACCTAAGATTACTTGGGGTAACAACGTAAGAAATAATAAATAAAAAAACAAAATACTGCATAGTTTCCTGAGCACGCGAAGCGAGGCGGCCATCATTGAAAATAAGAATTCGTTCTTAACTGACTTGCCTCGTTAATTAAAGGTTAAATAAATAAATACAACTCCCACTGTTTCAGCAGTGATACAATGACCTCACACAAACATCCTACAGTACATCTGCATATCATTAAGCCTCAATTAGTTATTGTGTAACATCAAATGAGTGGAAACGTTTCATATAAAACCATTATCACTCTTATTCAAGCAATTATTATGTAACTTTTAAGCCTAAGGTTTAGTTACTCTAGAAACTACTAAAACTGCATACAGGCAGTAATCCTACTTCATGTTGTCATAAGGAAGCAGAAATGGTAACATACACACATCCACGTAAACCTACAACATATATAACTCATGAATAAGTACTCTATAACTCATGAATAAGTTATGATGCTTTATAATGCTGTCCGGACACTAGTAGTTAGTTATAAATACAAACAGAAAACACACGCACCAAGCATTAAACTCACATGCTCTCTCCTCGTCTGCCCACGTGTTCTCGCACACCCAGAGAGCTTCTGGTCAGCGGGGTGGTGGCACTGGGATCCTCATCTCTCCCAAGTGGACATTCTCTCTTTCTCCCCTGACCCATCTGTCTATCGCCTCCTTTGAATTCCATGCTGTCACAGTTACCAGCCCTTTCAAGCTTAACATCCTCATCATTTATCGCCCTCCAGGTTCCCTTGGAGAGTTCATCAATGAGCTTGACGCCTTGATAAGTTCCTTTCCTGAGGATGGCTCACCTCTCACAGTTCTGGGTGACTTTAACCTCCCCACGTCTACCTTTGACTAATTCCTCTCTGCCTCCTTCTTTCCACTCCTCTCCTCTTTTGACCTCACCCTCTCACCTTCCCCCCCTACTCACAAGGCAGGCAATACGCTTGACCTCATCTTTACTAGATGCTGTTCTTCCACTAATCTCATTGCAACTCCCCTCCAAGTCTCCGACCACTACCTTGTATCCTTTTCCCTCTCGCTCTCGTCCAACACTTCTCACTCTGCCCCTACTCGGATGGTATCGCGCCGTCCCAACCTTCGCTCTCTCTCCCCCGCTACTCTCTCCTCTTCCATCCTATCATCTCTTCCCTCTGCTCAAACCTTCTCCAACCTATCTCCTGATTCTGCCTCCTCAACCCTCCTCTCCTCCCTTTCTGCATCCTTTGACTCTCTATGTCCCCTATCCTCCAGGCCGGCTCGGTCCTCCCCTCCTGCTCCGTGGCTCGACAACTCATTGCGAGCTCACAGAACAGGGCTCCGGGCAGCCGAGCGGAAATGGAGGAAAACTTGCCTCCCTGCGGACCTGGCATCCTTTCACTCCCTCCTCTCTACATTTTCCTCTTCTGTCTCTGCTGCTAAAGCCACTTTCTACCACTCTAAATTCCAAGCATCTGCCTCTAACCCTAGGAAGCTCTTTGCCACCTTCTCCTCCCTCCTGAATCCTCCTCCCCCTCCCCCCCTCCTCCCTCTCTGCGGATGACTTCATCAACCATTTTGAAAAGAAGGTCGACGACATCCGATCCTCGTTTGCTAAGTCAAACGACACCGCTGGTTCTGCTCACACTGCCCTACCCTGTGCTTTGACCTCTTTCTCCCCTCTCTCTCCAGATGAAATCTCGCGTCTTGTGACGGCCGGCCGCCCAACAACCTGCCCGCTTGACCCTATCCCCTCCTCTCTTCTCCAGACCATTTCCGGAGACCTTCTCCCTTACCTCACCTCGCTCATCAACTCATCCTTGACCGCTGGCTACGTCCCTTCCGTCTTCAAGAGAGCGAGAGTTGCACCCCTTCTGAAAAAACCTACACTCGATCCCTCCGATGTCAACAACTACAGACCAGTATCCCTTCTTTCTTTTCTCTCCAAAACTCTTGAACGTGCCGTCCTTGGCCAGCTCTCCTGCTATCTCTCTCACAATGACCTTCTTGATCCAAATCAGTCAGGTTTCAAGACTAGTCATTCAACTGAGACTGCTCTTCTCTGTGTCACGGAGGCGCTCCGCTCCGCACTGCTAAAGCTAACTCTCTCTCCTCTGCTCTCATCCTTCTAGACCTATCGGCTGCCTTTGATACTGTGAACCATCAGATCCTCCTCTCCACCCTCTCCGAGTTGGGCATCTCCGGCGCGGCCCACGCTTGGATTGCGTCCTACCTGACAGGTCGCTCCTACCAGGTGGCGTGGCGAGAATCCGTCTCCGCACCACGTGCTCTCCTATTCTCGCTATACACCAAGTCACTTGGCTCTGTCATATCCTCACATGGTCTCTCCTATCATTGCTATGCAGACAACACACAATTAATCTTCTCCTTTCCCCCTTCTGATAACCAGGTGGCGAATCGCATCTCTGCATGTCTGGCAGACATATCAGTGTGGATGACGGATCACCACCTCAAGCTGAACCTCGGCAAGACGGAGCTGCTCTTTCTCCCTGCCTGTGCCATTAAACCCCTACAACTCATCCAGAATGCCGCAGCCCGTCTGGTGTTCAACCTTCCCAAGTTCTCTCACGTCACCCCGCTCCTCCGCTCTCTCCACTGGCTTCCAGTTGAAACTCGCATCCGCTACAAGACCATGGTGGTTGCCTACGGAACTGTGAGGGGAACGGCACCTCCGGACCTTCAGGCTCTGATCAGGCCCTACACCCAAACAAGGGCACTGCGTTCATCCACCTCTGGCCTGCTCGCCTCCCTACCTCTGAGGAAGCACAGTTCCCGCTCAGCCCAGTCAAAACTGTTCGCTGCTCTGGCACCCCAATGGTGGAACAAACTCCCTCACGACGCCAGGACAGCGGAGTCAATCACCACCTTCCGGAGACACCTGAAACCCCACCTCTTTAAGGAATACCTAGGATAGGTTAAAATAATCCTTCTAACCCCCCCTCCTTAAAAGATTTAGATGCACTATTGTAAAGTGGTTGTTCCATTGGATATCATAAGGTGAATGCACCAATTTGTAAGTCGCTCTGGATAAGAGCTGCTAAATGACTTAAATGTAAATGTAAATGTATATAGCTCTATATTTAGTAATGAATTCCTGCTCTACTTGTGAATAAGGTATCATAACCACAAATAAACCCAAAGCTCTAAAATGCAGTTGATCAAATACAGTTAAGACAATATAACACACTTAATAATTCAATCAATTATTGTTCACACAACTGCAGGTGGATTTAACTCTAACTAACCGAGCGCAACAACCGTTTTGGGCTAGAAATCGTTACACACTTTTAAACGTGCACCAGTGAATGAGAAACGCTCATTAACTTACTACACACCTTTAAACGTGCAACAGTGAATGAGAAACGCTCATTAACTTACTCATAAACACTCTGGCTCATTACTCAATGATCAATAACTCAATGATCAATAACTCAATTAAACACATTCATAGAAGCTATTATTGCCACTATTACACAACAACAATCAGTCCAAACATCCCTGTACTGCTACGTCACGTCACCGAGGTGTGGAGACACATGTACAGCTCATTAGCTCACACTCACAGGCTCATTAGTTAATGCTCTATAACGCCTTACTAATGTTTTATAGCACATTATCGAGCTACTACAACAATAAATTGTAAACACTTGAAATAGTTAAGCATCAAATATTTAACTAAACATTTATAACACATGAATAAGCTATCATTACCACTAGCACAACAGTGATCTCTCTACGTACCGGTACTTCATGCCAGTGATCTCTCTACGTACCGGTACTTCATGCCAGTGATCTCTCTATGTACCGGTACTTCATGCCAGTGATCTCTCTACGTACCGGTACTTCATGCCAGTGATCTCTCTACGTACCGGTACTTCATGCCAGTGATCTCTCTACGTACCGGTACTTCATGCCAGTGATCTCTCTACGTACCGGTACTTCATGCCAGTGATCTCTCTACGTACCGGTACTTCATGCCAGTGATCTCTCTATGTACCGGTACTTCATGCCAGTGATCTCTCTACGTACCGGTACTTCATGCCAGTGATCTCTCTACGTACCGGTACTTCATGCCAGTGAGCTTGGCGGTGGACTCCTTAAGGTTGTGCTGGTAGCGGTGGGTCAAGGAGCCCAGGCTGCGGGCGATGAGGGCCACGGTACGGAAGCGTGCCCGCGCCTTGCTGGCCGTGTTGGGGCTGGTGGCGTTCTGCTTGCTGTGACCTCCATTCCCCGGGGGCCTCAGCCCTCCTCTTCCTCCATCCTGGTCTGAACATGCAAACGACACCTGCATGGCGGTGGCTGTACTGGTGTTGGTTGTATTTCTGGTGGCTGTACTGGCGGTGGCTGTACTGGCGTTGGTTGTACTGGCGGTGGCTGTACTGGTGTTGGTTGTATTTCTGGTGGCTGTACTGGCGGTGGCTGTACTGGCGTTGGTTGTACTTCTGGTGGCTGTACTGGTTGTGGCTGTACTGGCGGTGGCTGTACTGGCTTTGGTTGTACTGCTGGTGGCTGTACTGGTGGTGGCTGTACTGGTGTTGGTTGTACTTCTGGTGGCTGTACTGGTGGTGGCTGTACTGGTGGTGGCTGTACTGGCGGTGGCTGTACTTCTGGTGGCTCTACTTCTGGTGGCTGTACTGGCGGTGGCTGTACTGGCGTTGGTTGTACTTCTGGTGGCTGTACTGGTGGTAGTAGTGGTGGGCTACTGGGGCTGATTTCCCTGCCTTGCTCCAGTCTTTACTGGGCTGTAAGTGTCTCTCATGCCTTGCTCCAGTCTTTACTGGGCTGTATGTGTCTCTAGTTTCTTTGTCTCTCGTGGGCTTTAGTGGTCCTGCACTTCTCTGTTTTGTCTAAAAGTCCCTGGAGGTGCTCTCTGAGTCAGTCCAATGGTGCTCTCTGAGTCAGTCCGATGGTGCTCTCTGAGTCAGTCCGATGGTGCTCTCTGAGTCAGTCCGATGGTGCTCTCTGAGTCAGTCCGATGGTGCTCTCTGAGTCAGTCCGATGGTGCTCTCTGAGTCAGTCCGATGGTGCTCTCTGAGTCAGTCCACTGTTTGGAAGAGGACCTATAGTGGATTGTTTTTACTCTTCACAGATGTCATCACATTTGTTCTTTCTTCTTTGTTGTTGTTGAGTTTGGTTGAATTACTGTTTGAGATTAGAACACAGATTCACGCCTCTTGTCTCTTGTTGCTGCAATTAACAGCAGTCAAAAGGTGCTGTGAAGAAAATCACACTGCTGAGTGTGTGAGAGAGGGGGGAGACTGAGGGGGAGGACAGCATGGGTGAGAGGAGGTCCACACAGATTAAGCCTACGTGTCCTTGTCTTCTTTTTCACTGTGTGTGTGTATGAGAGGATACAGAGGTGAGACAATGAGTCTCTCTCTCTGTCTCTCTCTCTCTCTCTCTCTCTCTCACTCTCTCTGTCTCTCTCTCTCTCTCTCTCTGTATCTCTCTCTCTCTCTCTCTCACTCTCTTTTTATGTCTCCATTTGTCTCTCTTTCTATCCTGCTATCCTTATTGTTGTTTCTCTCAAGCTTTCTTTTTGTCTTCGTTCTACCTATCTCTCAGTCCCTCTCCCTACCTCTCAGTCTCTCTCTGTCTCTCAGTCCCTCACTCTGTCTCCCCTCCTCTCCTCTCAGGGTAGTCAGTACCAATGAGGAGGTGGGGGGTCTCCGTTGCCCTCCAGCATCCGCTAAACCCTCCAGTCAAGAACCAGGAACGAGGGGAGTGGGACTGCACTGCACACAGAGCAACACACACACTCTCACTCTCACACAGCCAAATCTACCAACTGTCACATACAGATACACTCTAATTGACTGCCATGAACCCTCACACACAGTCAAATCTTCAGATGCAGAGAAACACACATTTTACACCAAGCCAGATATCCACAACGTTGGAGACTAAAGGAATGAAGAGATTCTTCATGGATTGTCCTCAAACTTCAAGGAGAATCGAGCTGTGCTGTGAGGAAAGCAGGAGTCCCACGAAGACTTGCATCCCACCAGGACATTTGGTAGTGCAGAGACCTGATTTGCTGATAGCTTCCTATCTAAAAGTCCACCATGCCGAAGAAAGAGGAACAGCTTCCAATGCTCTGCTCAGAAGCAAAACATGGCAAAACCGCTTGATACAGAGACCCCAGAATGAGGAGTAGGAGGAGGGAAAAGGACGACACATCATCCCTCTCTTCTGGAAGGAGAGGGCAGGAGTACAATGAGAGGGGGAGTGATGAGCCGAGGAGGAACGTGTGGTGGTGAGAGCGAGTGAGGGAGCGAATGAAAGAGAGAGAGAGGCTGCTGCCTCTGACTGGCTGAAATATCTGCAGTGTTTTCTTACTAGCGACACTGACAGAGAGATGAGAACACAGCGTGGATGGAAGTGACAGAGCCATGCACCTGTGTGTGTGTGTGTGTGTACGTGTGTGTGCGTGCATGTATGTGTGTGTGCGCGCGTGTGTGCGTCAGAGAGAAGGAGAGAAATAAAGAGATTTTATAGCAATGTATTTGTTCATTGAGGTAAGCTGATAAGCCTGTTAACATATGTATTGATCACGGGCCACGTGTAGGACATGTGTTACTTCCACGCTTCAGATCTAACAACACTATGGAAGTCAGTAAGTTACGTAATAATCCCCCAATACCTACATACAACTCATTTTGGTTACTGACTGATTCATTGAAACAAGCATCACAACATGTCATTTAGTACCACGTTTTTTTACCAATTCAACTGACTTCTTTGAAATGATCAACCAACTAACATCAGCAGAATCAGTGCCATGAAGTACACCTGAACCCTGTTCTACCCTGCTTCTGCTATGCCCTGTTCTACCCTGCTTCTGCTATGCCCTGTTCTACCCTGCTTCTGCTATGCCCTGTTCTACCCTGCTTCTGCTATGCCCTGTTCTACCCTGCTTCTGCTATGCCCTGTTCTACCCTGCTTCTGCCATGCCCTGTTCTACCCTGCTTCTGGTATGCCCTGTTCTACCCTGCATCTGCCATGCCCTGTTCTACCCTGCTTCTGCTATGCCCTGTTCTACCCTGCTTCTGCTATGCCCTGTTCTACCCTGCTTCTGCCATGCCCTGTTCTACCCTGCTTCTGCCATGCCCTGTTCTACCCTGCGTCTGCTATGCTCTGTTCTACCCTGCTTCTGCTATGCCCTGTTCTACCCTGCTTCTGCCTTCCCCTTATCTACCCTGCTTCTGCTATGCTCTGTTCTACCCTGCTTCTGCTATGCTTTGTTCTACCCTGCTTCTGCTATGCTTTGTTCTACCCTGCTTCTGCTATGCCCTGTTCTACCCTGCTTCTGCTATTTCCTGTTCTACCCTGCTTCTGCTATGCTTTGTTCTACCCTGCTTCTGCTATGCCCTGTTCTACCCTGCTTCTGCTATGCCCTGTTCTACCCTGCTTCTGCTATGCTCTGTTCTGATCCGTTCCACCAGAGCTGCTCTGTTCTGCTCCGTTCCACCAGAGCTGCTCTGTTCTGCTCCGTTCCACCATAGCTGCTATGTTCTGATCCGTTCCACCAGAGCTGCTCTGTTCTGCTCCGTTCCACCATAGCTGCTATGTTCTGATCCGTTCCACCAGAGCTGCTCTGTTCTGCTCCGTTCCACCAGAGCTGCTATGTTCTGCTCCGTTCCACCAGAGCTGCTCTGTTCTGCTCCGTTCCACCATAGCTGCTCTGTTCTGCTCCGTTCCACCATAGCTGCTCTGTTCTGCTCCATTCCACCAGAGCTGCTATGTTCTGCTCCGTTCCACCAGAGCTGCTATGTTCTGCTCCGTTCCACCAGAGCTGCTATGTTCTGCTCCGTTCCACCAGGGCTGCTATGTTCTGCTCCGTTCCACCAGAGCTGCTATGTTCTGCTCCGTTCCACCAGAGCTCCTATGTTCTGCTCCGTTCCACCAGAGCTGCTATGTTCTGCTCCGTTCCACCAGAGCTGCTATGTTCTGCTCCGTTCCACCAGAGCTGCATACACGCGTTCCTTTACTCCAGCCTCCCCCACAGAGCACTGATGTGACAACTCAGGATTTCACAGTTCATTGAGCACAAGCAAACCCCAGGGCCATGGTAAGACTTATTTATGTCCTTTATGAATTAATTTGATAATTCTGAGATGTAGTAGTAGGCATCCTCATCTCTGATGGCTCTAACTGGTGATGCTGGATGAGATATCTTCTCTGGTGTGAAATATGATTCATCTGTCAATGGATGAGATATCTTCTCTGGTGTGAAATATAATTCATCTGTCAATGGATGAGATATCTTCTCTGGTGGGAAATTTGATTCATCTGTCAATGGATGAGATATCTTCTCTGGTGTGAAATTTGATTCATCTGTCAATGAGGGATAAGAGCTGATGTGTGAATAATGTATATCTATCTGTCTGTTTATGTTGCAGTTTAATGACCCACAGCGCCCTCTAGTGGCCTCATATGATGAACGTTAATAATATTTTTCAAAAAGTCACAATTAATAAACTTTGCTTTTTTTATTCGCCTAAAATCGGGTGTTTCTCTGTCAAACGGTTGTTAAATTTCAGTCTTCTGTGATCTATATAAAGGGTAATATTGGGTGGCAAACTCAAAATGTAACACCTTTAAACTCTATATCTGACATGGTAGAGGAGTTATTTTTTCAGCCCATAACCATGTGTGTGAGGTGTATACTGTTGTTTCAAAGTAGATTTGTTAAATACTACCAGGTCACTGCAGGAAAAGTTTCAATCAGAATGTTTATCTTTTGGTTGCCGTGCCAAAGGGCTTTGCTTCTTCTTGAATCTAATGCTTACTTGATGTAAAGTAGCCCAATGGGAAAATGAAGATTAATTATTATTATCTTGTTTGTATTCAACAAACTACAGTAGGTGATAAAAAAAAGAATGAAACATTTATTTCATTCAAATTTAAACATAACAAAATGGTCCAAAACAAACTTTGCAATGTACTGCATCAAATATGCAACAAGATTTTCACAGAGAAAATCAGTTTGACCTTCATTTGAGCCAGTTTGCTACAGCAGGAAAATAATCATGCAGGAAGGGGGTGATGCATTTTTAGTTATACAAATCAAGTCTGACATTTTAAAGTAAAAATTACAAACTTTAGAAGCCATTTTAAACCTTCAATACATTACAAGTTAGCATTTCCTGCTATGCAGGAAAATTCTAAGCAACAAAAGAGTGATTAAATGAAGATCCTACATCTGTACGAACAAGGGGCGAGGCTTTAGGTATATTTAAGCTGTGAGAGAGATTCAGTCCAGTGATTTCTTTTTACCTTTATTTAACTAAGCAAGTCAGTTAAGAACAAATTCTTATTTACAATTACGGCCTACACCAGCCAAACCCAGACAACGCTCAATTGTGCACCGTCCTTTGGGACTCCCAATCACGTCCGGTTGTAATCACGTCCGGTTGTGATACAGCCTGGATTCGGACCAGGGTGTCTGTAGTGACACCTCTAGCACTGAGATGCAGTGCCTTAGACCGCTGCACCACTCGGAAGCCCACTGTAGGTAGAGGTTGAACATAATGCTCAGATGTCCGCCACGCACACGCTTAAATAACTGTAATCCAAAACGTCATCCTTGTCAAACCCATTTAAATGTATGTCAACTAGAACTGACACATTGTAGGTTGGGAGAATCCCCAACAGACAATGATGGCTCTGATTATACCCCGGCTAAGTACTTTACCACAGTAAGAATCTATAAATGAGTTGTGCAACTGACGGGAGAGATTAGAATGTCACCGAGACAGTGACACAGCACGTATAAGAAACTGTGATAACCACACAGAGGAATATTACAATGCACAATTAGGTTGTTATAGAAACTCCACAAAAAGTTGAAGCCCCTGGGCGTTGTGCTCCAGGAATGATACATAGGGCTAGATTCCATCAGATTGACATGCGCACAGCGTTTTGTTTGGTGGTGTCGGAGGTGGAACTGCATGCGTTAGAGCTCTCTAATGCACAAGCGGCTCGTTGCGTTACTTTATCGTGGACACTGCCATTGGATGCAACGAAACTACACCCCACTATAATCTGACAAATCCCATGAAGCCATGTTACAAGTTCATGCAGCCGTGTGCCAAGTTCAAACACTTGAATTAGACTGATAGGCTATAGATTCCCCATCTAAATGAACATGAAAACATGCATTATCCTAACATCAATGGTTTGACATGAAAACATGCATTAGTCTAACATCAATGGTTTGACATTTGAGAGTCATTATTTCCAACAGCGATAAAGCCTACACTTTCTAGCGCCATTTCGAACTTCTAACGTAGTAGGGATGACCAAAAAGAAAATATTTAAGTGCCTTTGAACGGGGTATGGCAGTAGGTGCCAGGCGCACCGGTTTGCGTCAAGAACTGCAATGCTGCTGGGTTTATCACATTCAAGAGTTTCTCATGTGTATCAAGAATGGTCCACCACCCAAAGGACATCCAGACAACTTCTCACAACTGTGGGATGCATTGGAGTCAACATAGAACAGCATCCCTGTGGAACGCTTTCTGACACCTATGCCCTGACAAATTGAGGCTGTTCTGAAGGGAAAGGGGGGTGTTCCTAATGTTCTGTGAACTCAATGAACTGTTTTTTCTATCCATCGGCAGGACAGAACGGAAGCCTTGGGGAAGCTCAATCCTAACCCTAACCTTTTGTTAACAACAACTGCTGCGCTATGTCTAATGTTAAGGAAGTCTTAAGGTTTTGCTTGCCTGAGTAAGAGTACATCATGATAAGCTGTAGACCATACTATTTACCAAGATTTTTCATCTATATATTTTTTTGTAGTCTTTTTACCACTACAAACTGATGCTGGCACTAAGACCACACTCACCGAGCTGTATACGGCCATAAGCAAACAAGAAAATGCATATCCAGAGGTGACGCTCCTAGTGGCCGGTGATTTTAATGCAGGGAAACTGAAATCCATCTAACTTCATTTTTACCATCATGTCACCTGTGCAACTAAAGGCAAAAAAACTCTAGATCACCTGTATTCCACAAACACAGAAATGCATAGAAAGCCCTCCCTCGCCCTCCATTTGGCAAATCTGACCAAAACTCTATCCTCCTGATTCCTGCTTGCAAGCAAAAACTCAAACAGGAAGTACCAGTGATGCACTCAATACGGAAGTGGTCTGTTTTGCCAGCACAAACTGGAATATGTTCCCGGGATTCATTCAATAACATTGAGGAGTTTACCACATCAGTCACTGGCTTCATCAACAAGTGCGTTGACGACGTCATCCCCACAGTGACCGTACATACATATCCCAACCAGAAATCATGGATTACAGACAACATCCACACTGAGGTAAAGGCTAGAGCTGCCGCTTTCAAGGAGCAGGATACTAATCTGGACGCTTATAATAAATCCCAACACGACCTCCAACGAGCCATCAAACAGTCAAAACATCAATACAGGAGCGAATCCTACTATCCCAGCTCCTACTGTTTCGGCTCTGACAGATGTAGCAGGGCTTGGAAACTGTCACGGATTACAAAGGGAAACAAAGCCGAGAGCTGTCCAGTGACGTGAGCCTACCAGACAAGATAAATTCCTTCTATGCTCGCTTCGAGGCAAGCAACACTGAACCATGCATGAGAGCACCTGCTTTTCCTATGATCTCGCTCTCTGTAGCTGATGTGAGTAAGACCTTTAACCAGGTTAACATTCACAATAACCAGACAGATCACTAGGATGTGTATCTCATGCACTGACCAGCTGGCAAGTGTCTTCACTGACAGTTTCAACCTCTCTCTGACCCAGTCTGTAATACCTACATTTTTCAAGCAGACCACCATAGTCCCTGTGCCCAAGAATGCCATCAAAATTAATTTAGCCCCATAGCACTCACATATGTAGCCATAAAATGCTTTGAAAGATTGGTCATGGCTCACATCAACACCATCATCCCAGACACCATAGACCCACTCCAATTCGCATACCGACACCGCAGATCCACAGATGACACCATCTCTATTGTACTCCACACTGCCCTCTCCCACCTGGACAAGAGGAACACTTACACGAGAATGCTGTTCATTGATTATAGCTCGATCCCATCCCCTCCTCCCTTCTCCATGCAGACCATCTCTGGAGACCTTTTCCCATTCCTCACTTCCCTCTGACTTCAAAATGGCCCAAGTTGCTCCCCTTCTCAAGAAACCAACACTAGACTCATCTGACGTCAAAACTATAGACCTGTATCCCTTCTTTCTTTTCTTTCCAAAACACTTGAGCGTGCCGTCTGTGTTCAACTTTCTCGAAACCTTCTACAGAACCATCTTCTTGACCCTAACCAGTCAGGTTTCAAGACAGGTCACTCAACTGAGACTGCTCTTCTCTGTGGCTGAGACTCTTTGCTCCTACCAGGTGACGTGGAGAGGATCTGTGTCTGCACCACTTGCTCTCACTACTCGTATCCCCCAGGTCTCAGTTCTAAGTGCTGTCCTCTGCTCTCTATACACCAAGTCACTCAGCTCTGTCAGAACCTCACATGGTCTCTCCTATCATTGCTTTGCGGATGGCACTCAACTACTTTTCTCCTTCCCCCCTTCTGACACCCAGGTGGAGACACACATCTCTGCATGCCTGGCAGATATCTCAGCTTGGATGTCTCCACCACAAGCTCAACCTCCACAAGAGGTAGCTGATCCCCCCACCCCCCCCCCCCCGGTGAAGGCCTGCCTGCTCAAAGACCTCTCCATCACGGTTGACAACTCCATAGTGTTGCCCTCCCAGAGTGCAAAGAACCTTGTCCTGACCCTGGACAACACCCTGTCATTCTCTGCAAACATTAAAGAAGTGACTTGCTCCTGCAGGTTCATGCTCTACAACATCCGTAGAGTAAGACCTTACCTCACACAGGAAGTGACGCAGGTCCTACCCCAGGCACTTGTCCTCTTCCGTCTGGATTAATGCAACTCGCTGTTGACTGGGCTTCCCGCTACGGCTTCCCGCTTGTGCCATCAAACCCCTGCAACTTATCCAGAATGCTGCAGCCCACCTGGTTTTCAACCTTCTCTGCACACTCTACTGGCTTTCAATCAAAGCTTGCATCCACTACAAGACCACGGTGCTTGCCTACAGAACAGCAAGAGGAATTTTGTCCTACCTAGCTATCTTAAATTGAATGCACTAACACTCTGGATAAATGCATCTGATAAATGACAAAAATGTCAAATGTATAATCCTTGTCTCCTTTGTTTGAGGTGCAGCTGCCCAGGGAAGGGGTGTTTGTTTGAGGTGCCCAGGGAAGGGGTGTTTGTTTGAGGTGCCCAGGGAAGGGGTGTTTGTTTGAGGTGCTCAGGGAAGGGGTGTTTGTTTGAGGTGCCCAGGGAAGGGGTGTTTGTTTGAGGTGCTCAGGGAAGGGGTGTTTGTTTGAGGTGCCCAGGGAAGGGGTGTTTGTTTGAGGTGCTCAGGGAAGGGGTGTTTGTTTGAGGTGCCCAGGGAAGGGGTGTTTGTTTGAGGTGCCCAGGGAAGGGGTGTTTGTTTGAGGTGCTCAGGGAAGGGGTGTTTGTTTGAGGTGCTCAGGGAAGGGGTGTTTGTTTGAGGGGCTGCCGTCCAGGTGTGTGGTGTGAATATATGTGTGCATGTGTGTGTTTGAGGTGCAGGTGCAGGTGAGAGGGAGGTTATGTTTTTTTGGAGGCTGTGGCAGAACTCCTTTGAAGCCTTCGTTTTGAAGAAGTGTTACTCCGATGAGATGATGATTTAAGTACGTAGTCATTACATCCAGAACCAAAAGTCCTATCCCTGCCATCAGTGTTGTTCATTAAATGCCTGTTTTCACCTGCAGCACATCAACCACAGTACAGACAACCTGCTAGAAAAGATTTGAGGTTTACTTGATAGCACGGGTGATGAGATTGACGAATATAGGCATATGTTAAAATTAGCATCTTAAAGCCAGCTATAAGCTTGAGCGTTACTATGATAATCTATAGGCTTTTCTTGTAATATTTGAGAAGATATTTTAACAGAGATTATACTGTACACACTGTACTGCATGAATCCATGTACAGTGCAGAAGAGGTACTATGAAAGGACTCCATATGTTTGTAACTGATATGTTTTCAACACACACACACACACACACACACACACACACACACACACACACACACACACACACACACACACACACACACACACACACTGCATTCACCCACGCACAGTGTCGGCATTAGGCATTTTTCCCAGGGGTAGAGAATGTGTAGTTTGGTCATTGTGCAGCGATTCTTGCAATATATGGTGTAGATGTGTGCATGTACTAACAACATATTTCTTGGAGGTTCTAATTGGGGTGCTAGGCTATTCTGGAGTGGGTTTCAGCACCATCCTGCCACTCCCCCGGGTTCCGCCCATGCATACAAACAGACCAGGGGGATTCTATGACCTTCGCATTACCAACTGTCTCCAGCCGTAGAGAGAGAAGAGAACACAGGCATTGGGAGACGATATAAACCAGATATTTCAGCCTAGATAAGAATCATACTGTCACTAAACCTCTTATTGATTAATAAGCCAATCGTGACTGGGGTATAAAGCCTCTTACTGATTTATAAACCAATTGTGACTGCGGTATAAATCCTCTTACTGATTAATAAGCCAATCGTGACTGGGGTATAAAGCTTCTTACTGAATAATAAGCCAATCGTGACTGGGGTATGAAGCCTCTTACTGATTAAGTATCTGAAGTCTGCCCAAATGTGCCTAATTGGTTTAATGATACATTTTTAAGTTCATAAATGTGCACTCTCTTTAAACAATAGCATGGTATTATTTCACTGTAATAGCTACTGTAAATTGTACAGTGCAGTTAGATTAACAAGAATGTAAGCTTTCTGCCCATATCAGATATGTCTATGTCCTGGGAAATGTTCTCGTTACTTATAACCTCATGCTAATCACATTAGCCTACGTTAGCTCAACCGTCGGGAGGGACACCAATCCCGTAGAGGTTAATAAATCCTCTACAGGGTTGGTGGGTCCCCCACGGGACAGTTGAGCTAACGTAGGCTAATGCAAATAGCATGAGGTTTATTTTATTTTTACTTTTTTTATTTAACCTTTATTTAACTAGGCAAGTCAGTTAAGAACAAATTCTTATTTACAATGACGGCCTAGGAACGGTGGGTTAACTGCCTTGTTCAGGGGCAGAACGACAGACTTTTACCTTATCAGCTCGGGGACTTGATCCACCAAACTTTCGGTTACTGGCCCAACGCTCTAAACACTACGCTACCTGCCACCCCAAAATGTTGTAAGTAACAAGAACATTTCCCAGGACATAGACATATCTGATATTGGCAGAAAGCTTAAATTATTATTAATCTAACAATTTACAGTAGCTATTACAGTGAAATAATACAATGCTATTGTTTGAGGAGAGTGCACAGTTATGAACTTGAAAAGTTATTAATGAACCAATTAGCCACATTGGGCAGTCTGGATGCACAATTTTGAACAGAAATGCAAAGGTTCATTGGATCAGTCTAAAATGTTGCACATACACTGCTGCCATCTCGTGGCCAAAATCTAAATTGCACCTGGGCTGGAATAATACATAATGGCCTTTCTCTTGCATTTCAAAGAGAACCATACAAAAAAGGCATGTTTTTCTCTTTTTATGATCTTTTACCAGATCTAATGTGTTATATTCCCCTACATTCATTTCACATTTCCACAAACGTCAAAGTGTTTCCTTTCAAATGGTATCAAGAATATCCATATGCTTGCTTCAGGTCCTGAGCTACAGGCAGTTAGATTTGGGTGTCATTTTAGGAGAAAATTTAGAAAAATGGGCGGATACATTAACTTTGCAAGTGCATGGCCATTGACTGCATTCCATATAAAATCAAATCAAATGTTATTTGTCACTTGCGTCAAATACAACAATACAACAATTTCACCTTACAGTGAAATGCCTACTTACAAGCCCTTATCCAAAAATGCAGTTTTAAGAACCCCCCCCCCAAAAAAAATCTATGTTTTGTGCATTAAGTGTGTTTGTGTGTTTGTGTGTGTGCGTATCTTGTGTTTATATGTGTAACATGTGTTCAACAGCCTCTGCATTTCCCAGCAGCTTCCTCCTAAAAGAGCCAATCAGAATCTCATCTGTTCAATATTGAATTAGGCTGTTGAATATTTAATTAATTCACCTTTGTCGAGGGGGTCACCAGGGCGGAGAGTTACGGGGTCTGGGGCCTTGGCAGCATCTCATTGTTAAGAGGTTTTTAATGAGCCAATCGTGACTGGGGTGTGGATTGTGTTACACCCCATGATGGGATGGGATTCCTATCTGCGGTCAATCATCACTCTCCTTCCCCAGCTGTTTGATTACAGGGGAGCGTGGCACCCAAGGACAGTCAATCATTAACAAAAGGCTATTTTCATTGCATTAAAGTAGCCTACACATTATGTAAATATAATTATACCTTTTTCTACCCTCATGAGTTAGTTCTTCCCGTTTTCAGAATAACTTTTTTGTCAGACCCCAGGAAGACTAGGTGTTGCCATTGGAATTGACTAATGGGGATCCCCCAAAAAATATATAAATAAAAACAACATTTGGAACATGAATCTTGATTTAACCATTCTAAGCAAGTTTGGAGAACATTCTAACGTTCTGTGAACATTTTAATTCTTGTCATCTCACAACCAAGTGGGAACCTGATAAAAACATTCCTTTATGTAATTGAATGTTTCCCGTTAGCTGGGTCAAAACATTGTGTTTTTGTTCTACAACAACTAGTAACTACAGTCTCTAGATTGAGGATGTTGCTCAAACTGAATCCTGCCTTTCTTCAAATGACTCCGAGACAGTGGGGTGTGAGAGTTCCCACTGTGCTACGCAGGAGACTTCCGTCCTGACAGGGAGATGATGACGTTAACTCATTAACAGGACACCTGCTGAACCATGTTCAACTTTAATCATTTATTTCCCAGGGTTACTAAAGGATATACACTTGGCTGTGTTGACAAATTACCATGGAGACTTTACTTTTAACACCTCATCGGAACACGGCCCAGCCTCGTATGTAGTGGTGTAACAATGTAACAATCAAGTGCCTTAATGTGTTTGGACCCCAGGAAGAGTAGCTGCTGCCAGCTAATGGAGATCCCTAATAAATACAAATACAAAAGCAGCTGTAATCATTGTCATGGCATCAAATTATCATTTATGAACAGCAAAATTAGTTTCCTTTCATATACTTCTGCTGGTGTTTTTGGTGGCTGCAGCGTTGTAGTGTATCATTTGCTGTCTCTACATGCACAGCTACAGCTGTTTGATCTTATTTTGAGCAGTTTCTCACAGCAGGAAAATAATCCTGCAGCAACATAAAGTGTGAATTATTTTGTGGATTATAATTAATGGATGGATTATAATTAATGGATTTAGAGGTTGATACATATTTCTTCTTAGGGCAAATCAAGTCTGATTGTCACGGGCTGGCTCGAAGAACAACAGGAGAGGTAGAGTCAGGCGCAGGAGACAGAGAGTTCGTGACCACACTTCTTTATTTGAAGCAACTGGATGTGGTCGTCAAAGTATAGGGGCGCAGCCCTTAAATATTCTGCGATGGTGTACACAAAGAAAATAAACCACTGGCAGAAGGAAAACTCAGTACACGTTCTTTTCGCACAAAAACCCGGACAAGCAACACAATCACGTACAACCACATACATCCTACGCTAACCTAAATAACCCCCCCTTACTAATGACTAACCCAAAACAGGTGCGTGCCTACCTAGACCTAACCAAACGAAAGTGAAACAAAAAGGGATCGATGGTAGCTAGTAGGCCGGCGACGACGACCGCCGAGCCCCGCCCGGCCGAGGAGGGGCGCCACCATCCGTCACTGTCGTGACACTTATATTTAAAGAGGAAATTGTAAACTTTAGAAGCCTTTTTAAACCTTGAATACACTACAAGTTTACTTTTCCTGCTGTGCATCAAAATTCTCAGCAACAAAATAGTGATCAAATTAAGATCCTACACCTGTAGGTACATTTGTGATAGCAACACAAACAAATGACGCAAAATGTATAATATTACATGAAATACAAATTAATATTAAAATAAACAGTGCCAATTGTTTTCTAGCCAAGGCATCACAGCACTGTACCCACGCAAATCATAACACATTATCATGAACAATAAAACCTTGGATTTGTTCCAGGGCTGAAAAAAAATATATACTGTAATCAAATCAGATCTTAATAGACACACAAGTCCTCACAGATGTCCCCTTCACCTATCCACTGATCCAGTGTTATCTCTACCTGTAGAGACTGGCCTGGACATATCCCTGTAGAGACTGGCCTGGACAATTCCCTGTAAAGACTGGCCTTGGAGAGATCCCTGTAGACGGTGCTGGCCTGGAGAGATCCCTGTAGAGACTGGCCTGGACAAATCCCTGTAGAGACGGGCTCCTCCAGACGTTATCGCTCCAGCAGGACCCAGCTGGCTCCTACACCCCCAGCACAGTAGCACGTGTTGGGGTAGGTCTTCCGCCCAGCGCCCTGCCTCTGGTGGAGCGAGCTGGGGTCTCAGTCCAGTCTTTGTCACCTCTGTGTCTGGGGATGGGGATCTCAGTGCATGCTGCTTTCAGATACAGGTTCTGATGACGTGTTGCAGGAACCTGTTTGGCTTGAGAATCCAGCCTATATGCAGTGGAATGCTATCGATTGGCCCCTGACACTTTGCCGTCTATCGACTGAGGCCCATTGTTGGAATACTGACTTGATGCCTTCCCATTGAATTGTAGGATTAAGGAGGAAATTCATCTGTGCCTGCTAGAGAGTTCCCAACATACCTACTGTATACCCTCCATCATACCTACTGTATACCCTCCATCATACCTACTGTATACCCTCCATCATACCTACTGTATACCCTCCATCATACCTACTGTATACCCTCCATCATAGCTGATGTGTACCCTCCATCATACCTACTGTATACCCTCCATCATACCTACTGTATAACCTCCATCATACCTGATGTATACCCTCCATCATAGCTGATGTGTACCCTCCATCATACCTACTGTATACCCTCCATCATACCTACTGTATAACCTCCGTCATACCTACTGTATACCCTCCATCATAGCTCATGTATACCCTCCATCATACCTACTGTATAACCTCCGTCATACCTACTGTATACCCTCCATCATACCTACTGTATACCCTCAACCATACCTTCTGTTTACCCTCCATCAAACCTACTGTATACCCTCCATCAAACCTACTGTATATCCTCCACCAAACCTACTGTATACCCTCCATCATACCTGATATATACCCTCCATCATACCCACTGTATACCCTCCATCATACCTACTGTATACACTCCATCATACCTACTGTATACCCTCCATCATAGCTGATGTATACCCTCCATCATACCTACTGTATACCCTCAACCATACCTACTGTATACCCTCCATCATACCTACTGTATACCCTCCATCATACCTGATGTATACCCTCCATCATACCTACTGTATACCCTCCATCATACCTGATATATACCCTCCATCATACCTACTGTATACCCTCCATCATACCTGATGGATACCCTCCATCATACCTACTGCATACCCTCCATCATACCTACTGTATACCCTCCATCATACCTGATATATACCCTCCATCATACCTACTGTATACCCTCCATCATACCTGATATATACCCTCCATCTTACCTACTGTATACCCTCCATCATACCTGATATATACCCTCCATCATACCTACTGTATATCCTCCATCATACCTACTGTATACCCTCCATCATACCCACTGGATACCCTCCATCATACCCACTGTATACCCTCCATCAAACCTACTGTATACCCTCAACCATACCTTCTGTTTACCCTCCATCAAACCTACTGTATACCCTCCATCAAACCTACTGCATATGCTCCATCAAACATACTTTATACCCTCCATCATACCTGACATATACCCTCCATCATACCTACTGTATACCCTCCTTCATACCTGATATATACCCTCCATCATACCTACTGTATACCTTCCATCATACCTGATATATACCCTCCATCATACCTACTGTATACCCTCCATCAAACCTGCTGTATACCCACCATCAAACCTACTGTATACCCTCCCTCAAACCTACTGTATATCCTCCATCAAACCTACTGTATACCCTCCATCATACCTGATGTATACCCTCCATCATACCTACTGTATACCTTCCATCATACCTACTGTATACCCTCCATCATACCTACTGTATACCCTCCATCATACCTACTGTATACCCTCCATCATACCTACTGTATATCCTCCATCATACCTACTGTATACCCTCCATCATACCCACTGTATACCCTCCATCATACCTACTGTATATCCTCCATCATACCTACTGTATACCCTCCATCATACCCACTGTATACCCTCCATCATACCTACTGTATACCCTCAACCATACCTTCTGTTTACTCTCCATCAAACCTACTGTATACCCTCCATCAAACCTACTGTATATCCTCCATCAAACCTACTTTATACCCTCCATCATACCTGACATATACCCTCCATCATACCTACTGTATACCCTCCATCATACCTGATATATACCCTCCATCATACCTACTGTATACCTTCCATCATACCTGATATATACCCTCCATCATACCTACTGTATACCCTCCATCAAACCTGCTGTATACCCTCCATCAAACCTACTGTATACCCTCCATCAAACCTACTGTATACCCTCCATCAAACCTACTGTATACCCTCCTTCAAACCTACTGTATATCCTCCATCAAACCTACTTTATACCCTCCATCATACCTGACATATACCCTCCATCATACCTGATATATACCCTCCATCATACCTGATGTGTACCCTCCATCATACCTGACATATACCCTCTATCATACCTGATATATACCCTCCATCATACCTGATGTGTACCCTCCATCATACCTGACATATACCCTCCATCATACCTACTGTACACCCTCCATCATACCTACTGTATACCCTCCATCATACCTGATATATACCCTCCATCATACCTCCTGTATACCCTCCGTATACCCTCCATCATACCTGATATATACCCTCCATCATACCTGATATATACACTCCATCATACCTGCTGTATACCCTCCGTATACCCTCCATCATACCTGATATATACCTTCCATCATACCTACTGTATATCCTCCCTCATACCTACTGTATACCCTCCATCATACCTACTGTATACCCTCCATCATACCTACTGTATATCCTCCATCATACCTACTGTATACCCTCCATCATACCCACTGTATACCCTCCATCATACCTACTGTATATCCTCCATCATACCTACTGTATACCCTCCATCATACCCACTGTATACCCTCCATCATACCTACTGTATACCCTCAACCATACCTTCTGTTTACTCTCCATCAAACCTACTGTATACCCTCCATCAAACCTACTGTATATCCTCCATCAAACCTACTTTATACCCTCCATCATACCTGACATATACCCTCCATCATACCTACTGTATACCCTCCATCATACCTGATATACCCTCCATCATACCTACTGAATACCTTCCATCATACCTGATATATACCCTCCATCATACCTACTGTATACCCTCCATCAAACCTGCTGTATACCCTCCATCAAACCTACTGTATACCCTCCATCAAACCTACTGTATACCCTCCATCAAACCTACTGTATACCCTCCTTCAAACCTACTGTATATCCTCCATCAAACCTACTTTATACCCTCCATCATACCTGACATATACCCTCCATCATACCTGATATATACCCTCCATCATACCTGATGTGTACCCTCCATCATACCTGACATATACCTTCCATCATACCTGATATATACCCTCCATCATACCTGATGTGTACCCTCCATCATACCTGACATATACCCTCCATCATACCTACTGTACACCCTCCATCATACCTACTGTATACCCTCCATCATACCTGATATATACCCTCCATCATACCTCCTGTATACCCTCCGTATACCCTCCATCATACCTGATATATACCCTCCATCATACCTGATATATACACTCCATCATACCTGCTGTTTACCCTCCGTATACCCTCCATCATACCTGATATATACCTTCCATCATACCTACTGTATATCCTCCCTCATACCTGATATATACCCTCCATCATACCTACTGTAGACCCTCCATCATACCTGATATATACCCTCCATCATACCTGATATATACCCTCCATCATACCTACTGTATACCCTCCATCATACCTGACATATACCCTCCATCATACCTACTGTATACCCTCCATCATACCTGATATATACCCTCCATCATACCTACTGTATACCTTCCATCATACCTAAAATATATACCCTCCATCAAACCTACTGGATACCCTCCATCAAACCTACTGTATACCCTCCTTCAAACCTACTGTATATCCTCCATCAAACCTACTTTATACCCTCCATCATACCTGACATATACCCTCCATCATACCTGATATATACCCTCCATCATACCTGATGTGTACCCTCCATCATACCTGACATATACCCTCCATCATACCTGATATATACCCTCCATCATACCTGATGTGTACCCTCCATCATACCTGACATATACCCTCCATAATACCTACAGTACACCCTCCATCATACCTACTGTATACCCTCCATCATACCTGATATATACCCTCCATCATACCTCCTGTATACCCTCCGTATACCCTCCATCATACCTGATATATACCCTCCATCATACCTGATAAATACCCTCCATCATACCTGCTGTATACCCTCCGTATACCCTCCATCATACCTGATATATACCTTCCATCATACCTACTGTAGACCCTCCATCATACCTGATATATACCCTCCATCATACCTGATATATACCCTCCATCATACCTACTGTATACCCTCCATCATACCTGACATATACCCTCAATCATACCTACTGTATACCCTCCATCATACCTGATATATACCCTCCATCATACCTACTGTATATCCTCCATCAAACCTACTTTATACCCTCCATCATACCTGACATATACCCTCCATCATACCTGATATATACCCTCCATCATACCTGATGTGTACCCTCCATCATACCTGACATATACCCTCCATCATACCTGATATATACCCTCCATCATACCTGATGTGTACCCTCCATCATACCTGACATATACCCTCCATCATACCTACTGTACACCCTCCATCATACCTACTGTATACCCTCCATCATACCTGATATATACCCTCCATCATACCTCCTGTATACCCTCCGTATACCCTCCATCATACCTGATATATACCCTCCATCATACCTGATATATACCCTCCATCATACCTGCTGTATACCCTCCGTATACCCTCCATCATACCTGATATATACCTTCCATCATACCTACTGTATATCCTCCCTCATACCTGATATATACCCTCCATCATACCTACTGTAGACCCTCCATCATAACTGATATATACCCTCCATCATACCTGATATATACCCTCCATCATACCTGATGTGTACCCTCCATCATACCTGACATATACCCTCAATCATACCTACTGTATACCCTCCATCATACCTGATATATACCCTCCATCATACCTGATATATACCCTCCATCATACCTGATATATACCCTCCATCATACCTGATATATACCCTCCATCAAACCTGCTGTATACCCTCCATCAAACCTACTGTATACCCTCCCTCAAACCTACTGTATATCCTCCATCATACCTGATGTATACCCTCCATCATACCTACTGTATACCTTCCATCATACCTACTGTATACCCTCCCTCAAACCTACTGTATACCCTCCATCATACCTACTGTATACCCTCCATCATACCTACTGTATATCCTCCATCATACCTACTGTATACCCTCCATCATACCCACTGTATACCCTCCATCATACCTACTGTATATCCTCCATCATACCTACTGTATACCCTCCATCATACCCACTGTATACCCTCCATCATACCTACTGTATACCCTCAACCATACCTTCTGTTTACCCTCCATCAAACCTACTGTATACCCTCCATCAAACCTACTGTATATCCTCCATCAAACCTACTTTATTCCCTCCATCATACCTGACATATACCCTCCATCATACCTACTGTATACCCTCCATCATACCTGATATATACCCTCCATCATACCTACTGTATACCTTACATCATACCTGATATATACCCTCCATCATACCTACTGTATACCCTCCATCAAACCTGCTATATACCCTCCATCAAACCTACTGTATACCCTCCATCAAACCTACTGTATACCCTCCCTCAAACCTACTGTATATCCTCCATCAAACCAACTGTATATCCTCCATCAAACCTACTTTATACCCTCCATCATACCTGACATATACCCTCCATCATACCTGATATATACCCTCCATCATACCTGATGTGTACCCTCCATCATACCTGACATATACCCTCCATCATACCTGATATATACCCTCCATCATACCTGATGTGTACCCTCCATCATACCTGACATATACCCTCCATCATACCTACTGTACACCCTCCATCATACCTACTGTATACCCTCCATCATACCTGATATATACCCTCCATCATACCTGCTGTATACCCTCCGTATACCCTCCATCATACCTGATATATACCCTCCATCATACCTGATATATACCCTCCATCATACCTGCTGTATACCCTCCGTATACCCTCCATCATACTTGATATATACCCTCCATCATACCTACTGTATATCCTCCCTCATACCTGATATATACCCTCCATCATACCTACTTTAGACCCTCCATCATACCTGATATATACCCTCCATCATACCTGATATATACCCTCCATCATACCTACTGTATACCCTCCATCAAACCTACTGTATATCCTCCATCAAACCTACTTTATACCCTCCATCATACCTGATGTGTACCCTCCATCATACCTGACATATACCCTCAATCATACCTACTGTATACCCTCCATCATACCTGACATATACCCTCCATCATACCTGATATATACCCTCCATCATACCTGATATATACCCTCCATCATACATGATATATACACTCCATCATACCTGATATATACCCTCCATTATACCTGATGTATACCCTCCATCATACCTACTGTATACCCTCCATCATACCTACTGGATACCCTCCCTCATACCTGATCTATACCCTCCATCATACCTACTGTTTACCCTCCCTCATACCTACTGTATACCCTCCCTCATACCTGATATATACCCTCCATCATACCTACTGTATACCCTCCCTCATACCTGATATATACCCTCCATCATACCTACTGTATACCCTCCATCATACCTACTGTATACCCTCCCTCAAACCTGATATATACCCTCCATAAAACCTTTACCCTCCAGTGGGACTTTACTGGGCTACTGGATGACAAATCTATACAGAAGAGCATGACTAACACACAGACATACACATGCACACACAGGTGAACACAAGGTGAGTGTGTCCTCTCAGTGGAATACCTGTGATGTCACCAATATTCTTAAAGGATTGACAAATTAGATAACAAACAGGGCTTGTTTGGGGGAGGGGCTGTATTACTCCTGTATAAGTGGAGAAATATACTCCTCTGTACTTTATGAAATGGCCCTTTATTACTCCTGTATAAGTGGAGAAACATACTCCTCTGTACTTTATGAAATGGCCCTTTATTACTCCTGTATAAGTGGAGAAACATACTCCTCTGTACTTTATGAAATGGCCCTTTATTACTCCAGGAAAGTAGTCCTCAGTTATCAATTAGTTATCACATAGTTATCAATTCTTTATCATGTAGTTATCATGTTGTTATCAGCTAGTTATCAGTTACTTGTCATGTAGTTATCAATTAGTAATCGTGTAGTTATTAATTAGTTCTCATGTAGTTATCAATTAGTTATCATGTACTTTTCCATTATAAATAGTCCACTGTAATACACTAGACCAGGGGTATCCAAAACTACCCTGGAGGTCGAGATTACTGCTGTTTTCCTGTTCTACCTGATAATTAATTGAATCCACCTGGTGTCCCAGGTATAAATCAGTCCCTGATTAGAAGGGAAGAATGAAAAAATGCAGTTGAACTGGAACCAAGGTCCAGAATTGAATTTGAGGGCACTAGACCAAAGGTCGTTATGTTGTACATTGTCTGCCATCTAGTGTTGGGATTCAACTATTACATCAGTGATAATCATGTCCACATGCTGCTTACTGTAAAGTCTCCAACATTTCCTCATCTTACAGTAAAACACCATATTACCAATAAATCACTTAACACGAGATTAATGTTAATAAGTGAGTTATAACATTTTTTTTAAATACTCTTAATTGACGGCTTACAAGCCCTTTATCCATTTTAATAAAAAAGACAGAAAACAGAATTCTTGATCATGTTTTATTATTATGAAGACTTCACTTCATACAGAGACAGAGAGGATGGAAGAGAGAGAGAACATCTGAGAGGTTTAGACCTCACTTCATACAGAGACAGAGAGGATGGAAGAGAGAGAGAACATCTGAGAGGTTTAGACCTCACTTCATACAGAGACAGAGAGGATGGAAGAGAGAGAGAACATCTGAGAGGTTTAGACCTCACTTCATACAGAGACAGAGGATGGAAGAGAGAGAGAACATCTGAGAGGTTTAGACCTCACTTCATACAGAGACAGAGAGGATGGAAGAGAGAGAGAACATCTGAGAGGTTTAGAACTCACTTCATACAGAGACAGAGAGGATGGAAGAGAGAGAACATCTGAGAGGTTTAGACCTCACTTCATACAGAGACAGAGAGGATGGAAGAGAGAGAGAACATCTGAGAGGTTTAGACCTCACTTCATACAGAGACAGAGAGGATGGAAGAGAGAGAGAACATCTGAGAGGTTTAGAACTCACTTTCAGTATGACGCTGCTCAAGTTTTGCCATTTTAAATGGTCATACCCATATTAATCACCAGATGGGAGCAAACACACCTCAAAGAACACTGAAGGGGACACACCGTTGTCGTTCGGTACAAACCGTTGTGAAACGTAGTGAAATGTTTAATCAATTGAATGTGCCCCAGGTTATAAACATAATCCAGTCATGGTTCTAGCTACATTGATGGCTAGCCTTCATCTCATTAACTATGCTCAGTAATAGATTGATCCATATCCAAAATCCAATTGTCAAGACAACAAAGAGAGTTTGTGTTTGATGGAATGGAAGTCCACTACACACTTCAGTTGTATAGCCTATTCAGAGTCTGATTAAATAAATAAACGTACCTGCAAGCAGACAGCCTCACCATAGCAAATAGTTGTGGCAATATGCTCACAATTGTTCTTGATAACAAAGTATCTCCCACAATCGATAGTCAGGGTCAAAATATCTTGAAGCATCTGTGCATCCGTTCAGATTTTTTTTTTACCATCGAGATGATTGTCCACCACAGGGTTACTTCTGCCTTTAACTGCTGCCAGTGAAGCAAATGTACATTTTGTAACTGTAGAGATAATTTCACCTGATAGAGAAATGGAAATGAAATCAGACATTTTTGTAATTTGTGACTTTATAGTAATATTTTGGATTGTGTTTTATATTGTTAATATTTTAAACTTACCTGGGAAGTGAAAAATATCTTGTTAATCTTTTCTTATATTGGGATCGCCAAACACTTTATCACCCACCCAAATGGCATAGTGGTTGTATCCAGTTCGATCAAATTTGATGATATCCCCAAAATGAAACTAAAAGATTATTAAATAAATATAAACATTATAGGAACAAGTAATACCTGCATTGTCTGACGCTAATTGCTATTTACATTGATCTTTTCCTATATCTTTAAAAAAGTAGTTAACAAACTCACGACAGGCAATGATTTCACTGTATTCATTGATAATGTATAATGCTAATGTAACTGACAATTATGACACATTTTCACAAAGTGTGTTGGGGACCCGAGTTATATATTCAGAACAAAAAACGGACTTTTCAAATAAAAACATGTTCAATTAGTAATTTACTGTTAATTACTTCAGAAACCTTTCTCTGAAAAGTGAATTAATAATAATAAACTAAATTAATAATACTACAAATGCTTTATCATAAGGACATTACTTGAATAACTAGTTTTTAAATGGGCTACCAGCACACAGTATGTCATATTATTCAGTAAATCAATACTGTAGTGTTTGTAGTTCTGGTTGTTTTACCTGTTGAACCGGCCGAGACTGAGTCCCCTGTTAGTAAAGCAGAGAGGCAATTGATTCATAACAAAACAGTAACTATTTTCAATTAAAAAAAACATGTTCAATTAGCCAAAACGTTTCTCACTTTTGTTGAATACCTACTAACAAGAAGGTAAATATCATACTAGTAGATTAGGAGATTAATTATTTAAAGTCACTTACCCCTCCTTCAACCGAGATGGTCAGTTGAAAAAGTAAGATGGCCAAAATGAAGGTCTGCTTCATTCTCTTCATCATGGCAGTTCAGGGGAAATGCTGGAAAGGAAAATATCAGTTAATGTGACTCTGCTGCACTCTACCTTCAGAAATGTGCTTGGTTTTCACTGGAAATTGTTACGGTGAATTGACATATGAGTTAATAATTGGCCTAATTTTAGGTCAGTACTGAACTGGTCACACCACAGGACTGTTTATTTCTAAATCAAGTGTAAACATCCCAGAAACACTGCTGTTCAAATCAAACACACTTCTGAAATTATAGTGCGGAAAAACACCTGTTATGATTGAATTCCGACTTTAGACTTCAAAACAACAACAACAACATCCCGAAATACACAGAGGAGTCATGAACATTTTACTCTTGAATTCCCGCTGATGAGGACCAAATATATTAGCATTCATCTAGGATAATGTATCTCTACTGGTATCTCTTCTATATGACATTTTTATCTGAAGAAGCAGTTTCAGTGTTCAAACACTCGTATTCTAACTATAGGGTAGCTTTCACTGGAGTTGGTTAACTGAGAGATCAACTGTAGCAGATTTGTTAAATGTCAGACAGACAGTGACTAAAACAGGAATATAATATTTAAGTTAATTACAGTAATACAACACATCCTCCAAAAGCAATATGTGTAAATAGATCGCTTTTAGAAACAGACAAAAACGTTCTAGAAAGTTTTTATTAACTTTCATACAAGTACTTTAATACTCCATGAATTTGGACCCAGGTTTGTTTGGTACTAGAGTTATTTGTAATTTTTCAAATTGCCTAGCATTTATATATAAAAAAAAATGTATACTTTTGAATACCTTCAAATTGAAGTAATTGAATTCAGCCACATTATTTGAAAATACTCAAACAAATACTAAATACTTAATTAAGCATGTATTTGTTCCCAGGTCTGCAGCTGAGACAGACAGATGAAGACACGACTGTCTCTTCTGATAAGACATGAAGTATCACTTACCTCCGGAGAGGTTATGATATTATGGCCCAGGTTATGATATTAGGCCCAGGTGGAGAGAGACATGATGGTGAAGGTGGAGGCCCAGGTGGAGAGAGACATGATGGTGAAGGTGGAGGCCCAGGTGGAGAGAGACATGATGGTGCAGGTGGAGGCCCAGGTGGAGAGAGACATGATGGTGGAGGTACAGAGGGAGAGAGACATGATGGTGCAGGTGGAGGCCCAGGTGGAGAGAGACATGATGGTGCAGGTGGAGGCCCAGGTGGAGAGAGACATGATGGTGGAGGTACAGAGGGAGAGAGACATGATGGTGCAGGTGGAGGCCCAGGTGGAGAGAGACATGATGGTGCAGGTGGAGGCCCAGGTGGAGAGAGACATGATGGTGGAGGTACAGAGGGAGAGAGACATGATGGTGCAGGTGGAGGCCCAGGTAGAGAGAGAGATGATGGTGCAGGTGGAGGCCCAGGTGGAGAGAGACATGATGGTGCAGGTGGAGGCCCAGGTGGAGAGAGACATGATGGTGCAGGTGGAGGCCCAGGTGGAGAGAGACATGATGGTGCAGGTGGAGGCCCAGGTGGAGAGAGACATGATGGTGGAGGTACAGAGGGAGAGAGACATGATGGTTCAGGTGGAGGCCCAGGTGGAGAGAGACATGATGGTGCAGTCTAATAAAGAATATATGTTGTCAAAGTCTTGAACTGTAATCACAAAAGAACATGTAATAATGTATCTCTTCAGGAATTATACTTGTCATTAATATGGTGACATTAGTCTTTCACATTCTGTATAATTGGACATGTTTCAAGTTTCATTCATGGGATTAAATAAACAAATTGTGATAAATTATTATGGAGAAAAAAATAATCTAAAAAAAAGTTGTTTTTCTGGTATATACACTGAACAAAAATATCAATGCAACATGTAAAGTGTTGCTCCCATGTTTCATGAGCTGAAATGAAAGATCCCAGAAATGTTCCATACGCACAAAAAGCTTATTTCTTTCAAACCTTTTTCACAAAGCCACTGTGCTTCTACACCTGCATTGCTTGCTGTTTGGGGTTCTAGGCTGGGTTTCTGTACAGCACTTTGTGACATCAGCTGATGTAAGAAGAGCTTTATAAATAAATTGTATTGATTGATTAAAATATGGATACAATATGGATAAAGACGTCAGATTAGGGCAGGAAATTATTTCACTGGTAGACAATGTACACCTACTGAAAGTAATTGACATATTGGTTTATCAAGTTTGTTTTATATTCATAATAAAAAACTAACTTCTCAATGACTTTCAGTAAAAATCTATGCTGAATTACTGGTAGTCATGTCCTGTAGATGTCTCCTAAAGTGAATCTATGCTGAATTACTGGTAGTCATGTCCTGTAGATGTCTCCTAAAGTGAATCTATGCTGAATTACTGGTAGTCATGTCCTACAGATGTCTCCTAAAGTGAATCTATGCTGAATTACTGGTAGTCATGTCCTGTAGATGTCTCCTAAAGTGAATCTATGCTGAATTACTGGTAGTCATGTCCTGTAGATGTCTCCTAAAGTGAATCTATGCTGAATTACTGGTAGTCATGTTCTGTAGATGTCTCCTAAAGTGAATCTATGCTGAATTACTGGTAGTCATGTTCTGTAGATGTCTCCTAAAGTGAATCTATGCTGAATTACTGGTAGTCATGTTCTGTAGATGTCACTTAAAGTGAATCTATGCTGAATTATTGGTAGTCATGTTCTGTAGATGTCTCCTAAAGTGAATCTATGCTGAATTACTGGATGTCATGTTCTGTAGATGTCTCCTAAAGTGAATCTATGCTGAATTATTGGTAGTCATGTTCTGTAGATGTCTCCTAAAGTGAATCTATGCTGAATTACTGGTAGTCATGTTCTGTAGATGTCTCCTAAAGTGAATCTATGCTGAATTACTGGTAGTCATGTCCTGTAGATGTCTCCTAAAGTGAATCTATGCTGAATTACTGGTAGTCATGTTCTGTAGATGTCTCCTAAAGTGAATCTATGCTGAATTATTGGTAGTCATGTTCTGTAGATGTCTCCTAAAGTGAATCTATGCTGAATTACTGGTAGTCATGTTCTGTAGATGTCTCCTAAAGTGAATCTATGCTGAATTATTGGTAGTCATGTTCTGTAGATGTCTCCTAAAGTGAATCTATGCTGAATTATTGGTAGTCATGTTCTGTAGATGTCTCCTAAAGTGAATCTATGCTGAATTACTGGTAGTCATGTTCTGTAGATGTCTCCTAAAGTGAACTGACAGAAAACTAACTACCATAAGGACAGTACAATCAGGTTTTAAATCAGCTGAACCGAATTGTGCTTTCATGTGTCGTTATTCAGGAAACAAATACTGTGATGTTATTGGTGTGTTCTATTTACCGGTTCTAGAGTATTTCCTTGTGCGGCCTGAGCCCCCTGTAAGGACAATAGAAAGATAATGTGGTCATCTTTAATGAAATGTGAACGCCACTCCAGATAATATCAACATACTTAATTGAAATTAAGACTGTTAACTGTCAGTAAAGTTAAGGTAGGCAATGATTTCACAGAATTTGTGAAGTCATCAAACAAATATTTTCTAAATTAAAGTTATATTTCTGGAATATAGATATATTTAGACTTTAAAACATATTCTGTGGAACACTGTACTAGACAGGATTTTCATAAGCAGACAGATGAGCTAATGAATATACTGCCTTCTTTCTAACAGGTCACAGATGATTGGCCTAATGCCAATGGGAGTGGACCAATGATATGAGAGTTGATATCCACAGTGGGCGTATCCAAATGAGAACTACTAGATGTCTGAATGATAACATTATTAAACACTTGTAGTAGTAAAACTCAACAGACATTCGATAATGAATTACCAGCAAGGTGTTAAATGAATGAACAAAGAGCTTCTATAGACATTTGATTAACATTTATTAAAATCAGACGTATTAACATATTTGGAGACACACCAGTACATTCTAATACAGTGTGTGATATGTTGATATTTCTACACACACTATCATACACAGGTTGTCAGTTTACAGAACAATAACATGATATGTTACTTTGTGTTCTGTTCATCACCACTTACTAACTCTGTTGGACACTGGTGTAGTGATATTGATCCTTCACATGCTGTCCAGATTAACTTGTTACCAATGGCGATTTTAGCATGTAAATCTTGGTTGGGCAGCAATGCTTCGACTATGTACAGACTCAGTGAGCATAGCCTTGCTATTGAGAAAAGCGGCCGTAGGCAGACCAGGCTTTCAAGAGAAGACATGCTATATTGCACACTGCCCACAAAATGAGGTGGAAACTGAGCTGCACTTCCTAACCTGCCAAATGTATGACCATATTTGAGACACATATTTCCCTCAGATTACACAGACCCACAAAGAATTCCAAAACAAATCCAATTTTGATAAACTCCCATATCTACTGGGTGAAATTTCACAGTGACAATCACAGCAGCAAAATGTGTGACCTGTTGCCACAAGAAAAGGTCAACCAGTGAAGAACAAACACCATTGTAAATACAACCCATATTTATGTTTATTTATTTTCCCTTTGCCACCATGGCCTTTTTTTGCCTTTACCTCCCTTATCTCACATCATTTGCTCACATTGTATATAGTCTTATTTTTTTCTACTGCATCATTGATTGTATGTTGTTTTACTCCATGTGTAACTCTGTGTTTTTGTATGTTGTCGAACTGCTTTGCTTTATCTTGGCCAGGTCGCAATTGTAAATGAGAACTTGTTCTCAACTTGCCTACCTGGTTGAATAAAGGTGAAATAAGTAAATAAATAAATAAACATCAGTATAACACTGTAAATATACATAATATGACATTGGAATGTGTCTATTCCATAAAACTTGGGAGTGTAGTGTTTACTGTTAACCAATAAAATACATTTTGTTTTACCTTTATTTAACTAGGCAAGAACAAATTCTTATTTACTAACCCGGACAACACTGGGCTAATTGTGCACCGCCCTACGGGACTCCCAATGACAGCCAGATGTGATACTGCCTGGATTCAAACCAGGGACTGTAGTGACACCTCTTGCACTGAGATGCTGTGCCTTAGACTGCTGCGCCACTCGGGAGCCCTTTGAATTGAATTGAGACAAAGAAGCTATTGCTTGTTCCATGGGTCATAGCTCACAGGAGAGGGAAAGAAAGAGTGTAGGTATCTCACCACAGCAAGTCAGGAACATAAGAGAAAGAATAAGGAATCTAAGACCCTTTTAAAAGCATCAGAGTTGTTGACCAATAGTATTACTGTACAGTTAACCTCCAATCAGATATCCGACCAACATGATCTAGTCACAAAAGAGCCTCTGGTTCTCAGAGGTGTGACAATGGGGGTTGGCAAGATCAACACAGAGAATGCTGAATTCCTAAGACAACACACAGGAAATTCTTGCATAAAGTTGATAAGAAGAGTCCTACATCACTCTAAGGTCAAAAACATGGAGTTCCTTCCCAGAGGTCACACCTGATTGTTGTAAAAACCCATGAAACAGAACCAAAAAGATGAGAGTTGATACCAACACAGAGCCCGTATGTGGGGAGTAGAAGGTGATCCCCCCCCCCTCTGTCGTCCATCTGGGGGTCTTCACTGAGGTGGAGGGTCCCTCTCTCTCTGTCGTCCATCTGGGGGTCTACACTGATGTTCAGAGAATAGTTCTTGCAGAAAAATCCACACCTGATAAGTGGTTTCTATCTTTCCTACTGACCCACCAATTAAACACATCTTTACTGTGGTTTCTGTCTTTCCTACTGACCCACCAAATAAACACATATTTACAGTGATTTATGTCTTTCTTACTAACCCACCAAATAAAACATATATTATTATTATTATTTAACACACATTTATTGTCATGAATCTTGCCCTGGAGGCAGCTCTGCAGAGGGATCACTAGCTGGCACAATATCATGACATCTTACGATAATAGCCAATTTTGACTTTGCAGCTGGCCCATCTAGTGGACATCTCTCAGTTCTGCCTCCAGGACAAAATTCATGACAATAAACGTCAACCTGCATCCTCCTCACTAACAGGTTGTCACGTCCTGACCAGTATTAGGGATTATTTGTAATTGTAGTTTGGTCAGGACGTGGCAGAGGGTATTTGTTTTATGTGGTCCGGGGGTTATGTGTAGTGTAGAGGGGTGTTATATTTATGTGTTCCGGGGTTTGGGTGTATATTCTGGTTTTTGGTTGTCTAGGGTTTTTCTGGTTTGTGTATTTCTTTGTTGTCTGTGTGGCTCTCTATCAGGAACAGCTGTACTTTGTTGTTCCTGATTGAGAGTCATATATTAGGAACTTGTTTTCACCTGGGGTTTGTGGGTAGTTTATTTTTTTCAGTGCCTCTTTGCTTGACATCACGGGAAAATCAAAAGAAATCAGCTAAGACCTCAGAAAATTGCTCCTCCTTGGGAGCAATTTCCAAATGCCT
>NC_042977.1:41778384-41900884 GCF_901001165.1 Salmo trutta
CCAATCAGCAACAACGAACTACAGCTGTGCCTGATTGGGAGCCACACACGGCCAAACCAACGAAACCAACCAACATAGAAAAATAAGCATAGAACGCCCACCCAATGTAACACCCTGGCCTAACCAAAATAGATAACAAAATAAAAACCTCTATGGCCAGGGCGTTACAACAGGATTTTAACCTTTATGTAAAGCGTTTTCATGAAGTTGTCCCCTTTGGTTTATGGCAGATGGTCCAGCCCCATCCTCAGACAATTTATTACAATTGAATACATTTTTGGTGCAATTCTCATTTCTGGAAAAGGCTTCAATTACAGGATCCAATACAGGATCCAATCTTGCCACATAAGATAGATTAGATATTTCTTATTGTCAGATTTTTTACAGATATTTGCTTTACATACAAGAAAATGCACTGCGATACAGGGAGAGACATGGGTCAAACATAAAAAAACAAAGGTAGAATTACAGTTTAAGGACTCTTATCCCCCCCCATATACTCACTATTACACAATTACACATCCCCTTAATGTCCATCCATTGTGCCACGGTGGGAGGGTCTTTTTGTAGCCCTTTCCTATTAACAGGCTTTTTACTGGCTGCCAGTAGGACCTTCAACAGGTACTTTTCTCTATTGTGTAAGTTATCAGGTATTTCACCCAAGTACAAAGAAATGAATGTTTGTTCTATGTCAAATCCCATTATTTTTCCAATGTTAGATCTTATTTCTCCCCAGTAAGTTTGGATTGTGGGACAGGTCCAAAAGATATGAGAGTGATCCACCCTCGATAGGCCGCATTCTCTCCAACAAGGATGTAGGGAGCCAGTCTGTTTTGATTTCAGTTTAGGTATTATGAAGAAACGTATGACATTCTTCCAACAGAAATCTCTCCATGACCTTGAGTTGGTGGAGCTTTGTTGAGTCTCTAATATGTTCAACCATGTTTCATCAGTTACTTACATGTTAAGTTCCTCCTCCCATTTCTTTGCTGGAGGGTAAATCACTTTTATCTCCCTTAAGAAATAGTGTCAAACTTGTAGGTATCTGTAAAAATTGTTGATAAACATGACTTGTTTATCCAAGCCATGTTTTTACTGAGGTCCTGGAAGTTATCTAGGTCCCCATTCCTTATAATTGTACTAAATGACGTGATGCCTTTCTGCGTCCATTGTTTAAATCTGCTGTCCTGAGTTGCAGGGATGAAGCTGGGGTCGTATGCGGGCCAACTCAGCAGTTTGACCTCTCTGTCTAAATTATTTTGCTTAACTACCCTAAACCATGTCTTCAGAGAGAAATTAATCCACTGATTTTGTCTATTGTATATTTCTATTACCATGTCCTTATTTCCCAAAACTGACTGTATGGGTGTCTGTCAAAGTAGTCTCAATGTCTTTCCATTTGGATTCGTATTCTGAATTGCACCAACCCAGTTGGTTATACCTACTCTTGGTTAGTTGGTTGGTTATTCCTACTCTTGGTTAGTTGGTTGGTTATACCTACTCTTGGTTAGTTGGTTGGTTATACCTACTCTTGGTTAGTTGGTTGGTTATACCTACTCTTGGTTAGTTGGTTGGTTATACCTACTCTTGGTTAGTTGGTTGGTTATACCTACTCTTGGTTAGTTGGTTGGTTATACCTACTCTTGGTTAGTTGGTTGGTTATACCTACTCTTGGTTAGTTGGTTGGTTATACCTACTCTTGGTTAGTTGGTTGGTTATTCCTACTCTCAAGTTATACCTACTCTTGGTTAGTTGGTTGGTTATACCTACTCTTGGTTAGTTGGTTGGTTATTCCTACTCTTGGTTAGTTGGTTGGTTATTCCTACTCTTGGTTAGTTGGTTGGTTATACCTACTCTTGGTTAGTTGGTTGGTTATTCCTACTCTTGGTTAGTTGGTTGGTTATACCTACTCTTGTTTAGTTGGTTGGTTATTCCTACTCTTGGTTAGTTGGTTGGTTATTCCTACTCTTGGTTAGTTGGTTGGTTATTCCTACTCTTGGTTAGTTGGTTGGTTATACCTACTCTTGGTTAGTTGGTTGGTTATTCCTACTCTCAAGTTATACCTACTCTTCAGCTCTTCCTGTGGGGTATAATTATATACTACGGCTTGGGTCTTGTGTACGTTAAGCACATACCCTGAATATGTTCCAAATGTTTGTAAAACATCCAGCAATCTAGGTACACTTGAGCCTGGGTCTTTAAGGAATAGCAGAACGTCATCAGCATACATGCATATCTTATGTTCACTGCCTCTTATTGTTATTCCCTCTAAGGTCGGGTTGTCTTATTGCCTGTGCTAATGGTTCGAGGTACAAGGAGAAGAGCGTGGGTGAAAGATTACAGCCTTGTCTTGCCCCTCTAATTTTATCGTTCGTGACTAATGTCCATGTATCTTTATTCTTGCAGTCAGATATGAATACAGATGCACTGTATCACTTCTTTGTTGAAACCAAATCTTTCCATAACTTGGAATAGGTAATGCCATCCCACTGAATCAAATGCTTTTTCTGCATCTAGACTGATTAATATTGCACTTGTCTTATTCTGAGTAATGTGGTCCAGGACATGTAGTGTTCTCCTTATGTTGTCCTGTGTCTGCCTATTTTGTATCAAACCAGTTTGATCTCTGTCAATCAATTCTGGGATTATGTTCTCCATTCTTTTGGCTATTATTGATGCATATAGTTTATAATCCGTGTTAAGAATTGCGATAGGTCTATATGAACTGCATTCCTTCTTATCTTTACCTTTCTTTGGGATTACAGATATGATGGCCTCTCTCCATGACGGTGGGAGACCCCCCTCCCACAGAGTCCAGTTAAAACAGGCCTTAAGTAGAGGTGTTAGTTGTTCTCTGAAGGTCTTGACCCATTCTGAAGGGAAGCCATCAGGCCCTTAAGTAGAGGTGTTAGTTGTTCTCTGAAGGTCTTGACCCATTCTGAAGGGAAGCCATCAGTGCCTGGAGACTTGTTTACTTTTAGTTGAGATATTGCTTTATTCATTTCTGCTGTGGTTATTTCTAAAGTAAGTCTATCATTTTGCTATGCCCCAATTGAGGGGAGATCAAGTGAGTTCAAAAAATGCTCTATTGTCTGTGCATCTGCCTTCTCTGGTTGCTTGTACAGATTTGTGTAATATGATTCAAATGCATTCTGTATTTCATCTAATTTGTATGTGATCTTCTTTGTTTTAGGGTCTTTTATTTTGAAAATGGTATTCTGTGCTTGTTGTTTCCTGAGTCTCCATGCTAGTAATTTGGTTGCCTTTGAGCCTGCTTCATAATATCGTTGTTTCAGGAACCTGAGCCTTTTCTCTACTTCTCCATAAATCTGGTCAATTTCCTGTTTTACCTTTTGAATCTCTCGTAATATAAGAGGGTCTTTGTTTTGACTATGAGATCGTTCTAAGTTTCTTAGTGTTTCCTGTAATTTCAGCAGTTTCTGTGCTTTAATCTTTTTCTTGAGATGATGTGGCTATGATCTTTCCTCTAATAACCGCCTTAGCTGCATCCCACAATGTAGCAGGAGATACTTCCCTGTTATCGTTATTCTCTAGATAGATGTTCAACATCTGTCTTTATTGATTCCTTGAATGCCGGATCATTCAGCATGCTTGTGTCATGACGTTGGCCTGTGGGTAAGGTTTATGACCCCCCCATAAATACCTTTCTCCCTTCACCTCTCTCTCTGACCCTACTGAAGGACTGTTGAATAGCCTTTGTTAAATATAGAGAGTCTGGGCCAACTGACACTTACTCTTGTGTTACTGACTTGTTGCACCCTCGACAACTACTATGATTATTATTATTTGACCATGCTGGTCATTTATGAACATTTGAACATCTAGGCCATGTGCTGTTATAATCTCCACCCGGCACAGCCAGAAGAGGACTGGCCACCCGTCATAGCCTGGTTCCTCTCTAGGTTTCTTCCTAGGTTTTGGCCTTTCTAGGGAGTTTTTCCTAGCCACCGTGCTTCTACACCTGCATTGCTTGCTGTTTGGGGTTTTAGGCTGGGTTTCTGTACAGCACTTTGAGATATCAGCTGATGTAAGAAGAGCTTTATAAATACATTTGATTTGATTTGATTTAGTTATCAATTAGTTATCATGTAGTTAGCAATTATTTATAATGTAGTTACCACGTTGTTATCAATTAGTTATCACAGTTATCATGTAGTTATCAATTAGTTATGTAGTTAGCAATTAGTTATCAAGTAGTTAGTTATCATGTAGTTAATTAGTTATGTGGTTATCAGTTAGTTATCGTGTAGTTATCACATAGTTATCAATTAGTCATCATGTAGTTAAAAAATCAGTTATCATTTAGTTAACAATTAGTAATCGTGTAGTTATCAATTAGTTAATGTAGTTAGCAATTAGTTATCAAGTAGTTATCATGTAGTTATCAATTAGTTCTCATGTAGTTAGTTAGATAGTTATCATGTAGTTAATTAGTTGTGGTTATCAGTTAGTTATTGTGTAGTTATCATGTAGTTATCAATTAGTTATCATGTACTTTTCCATTATAAATAGTCCACTGTAATACACTAGACCAGGGGTATCCAAAACTACCCGGGAGGTCGAGATTACTGCTGTTTTCCTGTTCTACCTGATAATTAATTGAATCCACCTGGTGTCCCAGGTATAAATCAGTCCCTGATTAGAAGGGAAGAATGAAAAAATGCAGTCGAACTGGAACCAAGGTCCAGAATTGAATTTGAGGGCACTAGACCAAAGGTCGTTATGTTGTACATTGTCTGCCATCTAGTGTTGGGATTCAACTATTACATCAGTGATAATCATGTCCACATGCTGCTTACTGTAAAGTCTCCAACATTTCCTCATCTTACAGTAAAACACCATATTACCAATAAATCACTTAACACGAGATGAATGTTAATAAGTGAGTTATAACATTTTTTTTTAAATACTCTTAATTGACGGCTTACAAGCCCTTTAGCCATTTTAATAAAACAGACAGAAAACAGAATTCTTGCTCATGTTTTATTATTATAAAGACTTCACTTCATACAGAGACAGAGGATGGAAGAGAGAGAGAACATCTGAGAGGTTTAGACCTCACTTCATACAGAGACAGAGAGGATGGAAGAGAGAGAGAACATCTGAGAGGTTTAGACCTCACTTCATACAGAGACAGAGAGGATGGAAGAGAGAGAGAACATCTGAGAGGTTTAGACCTCACTTCATACAGAGACAGAGAGGATGGAAGAGAGAGAGAACCTCTGAGAGGTTTAGACTTCACTTCATACAGAGACAGAGAGGATGGAAGAGAGAGAGAACATCTGAGAGGTTTAGACCTCACTTCATACAGAGACAGAGAGGATGGAGGAGAGAGGACATCTGAGAGGTTTAGAACTCACTTTCAGTATGACGCTGCTCAAGTTTTGCCATTTTAAATGGTCATACCCATATTAATCACCAGATGGGAGCAAACACACCTCAAAGAACACTGAAGTGGACACACCGTTGTCGTTTGGTACAAACCGTTGTGAAACGTAGTGAAATGTTTAATCATTTGAATGTGCCCCAGGTTATAAACATAATCCAGTCATGGTTCTAGCTACGTTGATGGCTAGCCTTCATCTCATTAACTATGCTCAGTAATAGATTGATCCATATCCAAAATCCAATTGTCAAGACAACAAAGAGAGTTTGTGTTTGATGGAATGGAAGTCCACTACACACTTCAGTTGTATAGCCTATTCAGAGTCTGATTAAATAAATAAACGTACCTGCAAGCAGACAGCCTCACCATAGCGAATAGTTGTGGCAATATGCTCACAATTGTTCTTGATAGCAAAGTATCTCCCACAATCGTTATTCAGGGTCACAATATCTTTAATCATCTGTGCATCCGTTCTGATTTTATTATCCTTATCGAGATGATTGTCCACCACAGGGTTACTTGTGCCTTTAACTGCTGCCAGTGAAGCAAATGTACATTTTGTAACTGTAGAGATAACTTCACCTGATAGAGAAATGGAAATGAAATCAGACATTTTTGTAATTTGTGACTTTATAGTAATATTTTGGATTGTGTTTTATATTGTCAATATTTTAAACTTACCTGGGAAGTGAAAAATATCTTGTCCATCTTTTCTTCTATTGGGATCGCCAATCACTTTATCACCCACCCAAATTGCATAGTGGTTGAATCCAGTTCGATCAAATTTGATGATATCCCCAAAATGATACTAAAAGATTATTAAATAAATATAAACATTATAGGAACAAGTAATACCTGCATTATCTGACGCTAATTGCTATTTACATTGATCTTTGCCTGTAAATCACATAATCCATAACTTTAAAAAAGTAATTAACAAACTCACAGCAGGCAATGATTTCACTGTATTCATTGATAATGTATAATGCTAATGTAACTGATAATTATGACACATTTTCACAAAGTGTGTTGGGGACCCGAGTTATATATTCAGAACAAAAAACTACTTTTCAAATAAAAACATGTTCAATTAGCCAAAAAGTTTCTCACTTTTGTTGAATACCTACTAACAAGAAGGTAAATATCATACTAGTAGATTAGGAGATTAATTATTTAAAGTCACTTACCCCTCCTTCAACCGAGATGGTCAGTTGAAAAAGCAAAATGGCCAAAATTAAGGTCTACTTAATTTTCATCTTCATGGCTGTCCCGGGGAAATGCTGGAAAGGATAAAACAGAGATGCAAATGAAAGAGGAGTCAAGCACATGTTAATTTGAGAGGGCACTAAGTGTTTTCGCATACATTTTGGCCACTGTAACTATAACTCTTCAAAATACATTTGAATCTCAATAACCCATTTCTAGCTATAGGGTACAGTAGCTTACCACTGGAGTTAATGGAGTTATCTGAGAGCTGTAGGAGCTACAGTATGTCAAATGTCAGACTGACAGTAACTGAACCATGAACGTGTTGTTCATTGTTCATGGTTCAGCATATACCATGGATATTCCTACAACATACCTGGACTCTGATACGTCATGGGGGCCAGACCCTAAGGACTGTATGCCTCGCAGGCAACCATTCTACTCCCCCCAGCCAAGACCCTCGACACCCCCTACATGTCCACAGCCTGAGGATGTGTTTGATGGGGTGGTCAGTACTATTTTTGTGGACACCATCAAGGCCTCTGTAGCCACACTTTTAAACGTGGTGATTGGAGAGTATATACGTGAAAAATGCATCGGTTGTGAGATCAATCACCCCAGCCAGCGCCGGCATCCGTGTTTATACGAGCCCCCAAAATACTACTTCTTCAACCATTTTGAGGAGCTGGTGAAAAGACTGTGGTCCTGCAGGTTTATACCTGCGCTGGTCAGAGCCCTGGAGTCTATGGGTCTTGTGCCTTCTATTCCCAGAGTTTACGGGGTAACCGAGGCTTTCCTACATGAACTGAAGGAGGCGATCTACATCCACGAGAAACTCAAAGAAATCCGACAAACCCTGGTGGACGACAACAAATACCGGGAAGCTGTGGTGGAGGACGTGATGACTTTCTGGCTCAACAAAACCCCAGAGACCGAGTGACAATACCTATTTGTTATTTAGATGTAAAGCAATGGGGAACTATATACATACGTTGTTAGAGAGAATAAATACGTTTTTTCTTTTGAGAGAACTTACAAATGTTATGCATCAAATTATTGAAAATAAAGTGAACCATGTATCATTCTACACAACCCATAATACCTGGGCTAATGTAGAGCGTGTGCTAAAAATGGAGCAAATCATGAATCATGTACGACATACGGGCGAGAGTATGCAATGGACACAACTGGTCTCACGTCTTGTGGATGATTCAGAAGAACTAGAAACAAACTTGTCTAAGATTTTACTTTATTTGTTTGAAACACCGTTTAATTGTAACATGTATCACATTTGTTGTTTATATACTTATATATCTGATGTGTGTGTTTTAAAAATTCAGCGACAAAAGCCTGTAAATCTAAACCAAATATACAGGGTGTTGCATGCTGGGATCATTGAGAAAACGGGGACAAGTATCCTGCAACGAATCCTAAATTGTCTGTATATGTAATACATGATGTTTGCAAAAATAAAAATACAAAAAAATAAATAAATAATGAAACTGAAATGTTGTCGTTATTTGAAAGTGGCTCATTAACGTTATTGTACCTCAGAGAGGCAGGAAGGATGGCGGAGCAGATGTTGAAAAAGGTGTATTACACCCCCTCTAACCCTGGGTCTTATGGGGGTAAGGAGCGTTTACAGAGAGCTTTGGCCGAGGGAAAGGTAGCCGGTTAGGCGTTGCTCAAGTGGATGACTGGTTAGCCGCGCAGGATGCTTATACTCTGCATAAACCTGTACGAAAACAATTTCCAAGAAATAGAGTTTTTGCAACTCATGCCCTGTCCCAGTTTCAGGCGGATCTATGTGACATGCAGGCCCATGCAGATAAAAATGATGGAAATCGATACATGCTAACGGTTATAGATATTTTCTCTAAAATGGCCTTTGTAAGGGTCTTAAGAAATAAGAGCGGGGCAGAGGTGACCAGGGCCTTTGAATCTATCTTGAAGGAAGGCGGAGTCCCCAAGAAAGTGCAGACTGATGGCGGAAAAGAATTTTTTAATAATACTTTTCAGAAACTCATGAAGAAGCATAATATAGTACATTTTGCTACAGGCTCGGATTTGAAAGCTTCAGTTGTCGAACGCTTTAACCGCACTCTGAAGGAGCGGATGTGGAGATATTTTACAGCTCACAACACGCATAGATATATCGATATAGTTCAAGATTTAGTAAAGAGTTACAACTACAGCTACCATAAGAGTATAAGGATGAAGCCCGCAGAGGTCTCTTCTGAAAACTCTTTTCAAGTCTTTAAAAATCTGTATGGTTTGTTCCCCCTTCGCCGTAAGAATTTTTTTAATTTTAAATTCATAGTGGGGGACATGGTACGTATATCAAAGTTGAGGGGTGTTTTCGACAAGAAATATGAGCAAGGTTATAGTGACGAAGTGTTCACCGTTACCGAATGTCTACCTCGCATACCCCCTGTCTACAAATTAAAAGATTATGACGGGGAGCTTATAGAGGGATCGTTTTACGAGAAGGAGCTACAGAAGGTACAGGTGGTTAAAGACAAAGTCTTTCACGTGGAGGAAATTCTAGATCATAAGAGAGAAAGGGGCAAAAAATGGGTCTTGGTCCGTTGGAAAAACTGGCCCCAAAAGTTTAACAGTTGGGTTTTAGAGCAAGATGTAACGGGGGTTAACTTAAACCCTCAGGCATGATAAATACATCGTCATTCGAGTGTACACGGGAGTGCATCATGGAACATAGCGGCTTCTACCTGACCCTCCCCAGTAATGCGTCTGTACACATATATAGTAAGAACCAAAGTTTTAATTACACAACCAACTTTCCAAAGCCTATAGAGTTATCCGAGGCCTGGGAAGTAGGTCTCAGCGAGATTACATACCCCCACAGCTGGTATAATATCAAAGAGAAGGACCGGGATTTTTATTGCAAAAGGATATCGGAACCTGCGAAACTTATAAAGATTAAAAAAGGGTTCTATAGAACCGTCGACAGGATCGTCTCAGAGTTGAATGAACTCCTAACCCAGAACAATACGGAAATACTCTTGAGCTACAACCCTATTCATAAACGTGTACAAATCTCAGGGACTGCGGATAGGGGTATAAAGACCACCGGTAATTTAGCCTACATGTTGGGGCTGGTTCCCAATAAATGGACGTATGTGAAAGATAAAATAACCCCATTCCCTGCGGATATACATGCAGGGTTTTACAACATATTTGTGTATACCGACATCATATCATATCAGAGGGTAGGAGACAGTTGTGTGCCCCTCCTGAGAACAGTTCATATAGAGGGAAAGGATGGAGGGATAGTCACAGTCATCTACGACAAGCCACACTACGTACCTGTAAGCAAGAAATATATTGAGAACATTCTGGTTGAGCTTAAAACGGATCAGAACGAAAACATCGAATTTACTTATGGTAAAACGATTGTAAAACTCCACTTTAGGCCCTCCAAAGCCTCTCTACATATATAATATCTTATTAGTATTATATATTATTATTTTATATAGTTTTTTTATAAACATAATACAAAATAAATTAAAAATGGTTATGGAACAAAACCACCATCTCGACCCTAACCGCTACGTCTCATACTATGTTGATCAAGTGGGTAATGGGTTACCCGGCTATCATGGATCCCCGACCATGTACGGTTCGGGGATAGGCGGTATATTTCGTAACCTCTTTAGGATGGTTTTACCGTTTATGAAGAGAGGCCTCAGCATAGCCAAACCGCATTTAAAATCAGCGGCTAAAAATATAGTAAGTGAGGTTGTAGCCAATGCTATGACCCGAAGGGCATCACCAGATGCCGAGCATCAAGAAGGCTCGGGGCTTATGATGTTGTCTCGAAGACCAAAAAAGAGACCTCCAGGTATAAGGCTCAGGTCTGCCCCTAAAAAGCAGAGGTTAACCGTTAAAAGAAACTCAGTAAGTCAAAGACGTGGTAAAGTGAGGAGGTCTGGACCTAAAACAACAAAAAGAATACTCTGCAGTATTTTCTAAAAGAACCAAGAAACATGGCTCTTTTACACCGCATGTCCTCTGAAGCTATAAAGACAGAGCTCGATCTTTTCACGGCCCCCTTAACCCAATATTCAATAGACAGGTCCTGTTATGTGGAGATAGCGCCACTCTCGGCCATTACCGACAACGGTCCTATAGAATTTTTCATACCAGGCCACGGTGACAACTATCTGGACCTCAACAACACCTTGGTGCATTTACGTCTAAAAGTGACCAAAAGAGATGGTACTAATATTGCAAACGATGCCAAAGTGAGTCTCATTAATTACCCCTTGGCCACCATCTTCTCCCAAGTGGATGTGACTTTGGGTGAACGTCTAATCAGTCAAAGCAGTGCCACATAGGGCCATCATGGAGTGTTTACTCAACTACTCCGAAGACACTCTCAAGACACAATTCAGCGCCGGGCTGTTTAGCAAGGATACTGCAGGAGTCTCTATGGAATCGATAGACCCTTCCACCGGTGCAAACAAAGGACTGGAGGCACGCGCTCGCTACTGTGTCGAATCTCGAGAGTTTCATCTGCTAGGGCCAATACACTCTGAATTTTCTTTCAAGAACGTTTACTCTTAAATTCGGTTGATTTAAGACTCAAATTAACCAGGGCCAAGGATGAGTTTTGTCTGATGTCTACCCAAGACGGTGACTTTAGTTTAAAAGTGTTGGGGGCAACGCTTTTTATTAAAAAAGTGTCTGTATCTCCGGCAGTTCGTCTGGGTCACACACAGGCTTTGATGAAAGGAAATGCCCTTTACCCTCTCCAAAGAATTACCATGAAAACCTTTAGCATACCTGTGGGCAGTAGAATCTGCAGTCAGGAAAACCTTTTTCTAGGCCCTTTACCCCGCTATGTGGTTATAGGTTTGGTTGATCACGCCTCTAATACGGCCAGCTTACATAAAAACCCATTTAATTTTCAACACTTCAATGCAGAGTTTGTAGCTCTCTGTCAGGACGGACGTCAGGTCCCTGCTAAGGCTTTCCAACCGCAATTGAATAACAACATATCTGTGCGAGAATTTTACAATCTATTCCTGTCTACCGGGAGGCATCTAAAAGATCTCTCTTTACCTGTTGACAGAAATTATTTTGCAGAGGGTTACACATTGTATGCTTTCAATTTATCCCCCAATGATGACACCTCAGGAAATCTGTCTGTGGTGTCCCAAGGCAACCTCAGGCTGGAAATGCGTTTCCGTACACCTTTAGCCTGTACAGTTAGCATGATTGTTTATGCGTGCTCTGATTCAATCTTGGAAGTGAATGCCCGAAGACAGGTCTTAGTGGATTATTATTAAGGACTGTTGAGCAAAGACATGAATACCCAAGAGTTGGAAGGGCTCATGACCCGCTTGATTGGAAAACAATTTTATGGAGTGTGGGCTTGTGATGAATTACCTATTGAGAAATGGCCTGAGCGGCCGGCCATGTTTATTGTCAATACCCATCCTAAACACATGCCAGGTGAACACTGGCTAGCTGTGACACTAGAAGATGAAGGAGGAAGAAAAATCTCAACTTTTTTTGATTCCTACGGCTTTCCCCCTGGTTTTTCACATTTTCCCAAATCTATTAAAGATTTTTTGACCAAAAACGGATCAAAGATCTACTACAGCATCAAACAAGTGCAAGATAACCTTTCCACTAAATGTGGTCAACACTGTGTATTCTACCTGTGCCAAAGAGCCCGTGGAGTTTCTTTTGAAGATGTGATGTCTCTTTATAATGATGATTTAAGAAGTAATGATAACGTGGTAGATTGTTTTGTTAGAAAATATCAAAAGTGTTCAAATATGTGTCCTTTAAGACCGTGTAATCAAGGCGTATGCTCACGTCAAATGTTTCAAGAATGCCACAAATGTTAAATTGCTTAATTTTTCTAATAAACTTTATTGAATTTAATCATAGTCGTTCAAAAGTCGTTCAAAATTCATTCAAAAGTAATTCAAAATTCATTCAAAAGTCTAACCACCCCGAGAGATCGGGATTAGGAAAAGGTCCGGAGGCGTTCATGGGGCTAAATGAGTCATCATCATCCCCTTCATAGGGGGGAGGGTTTGTTGGGACATCTTTAGGGGTGCTGTAGCTCGGTGAAGGGTTTTGTTTTAAAGCTTGAATCTGTTGGCGAAGCTTATGGTTAGGTACCCCCGAGAGGGGAATGTTGAGGATTGCCAGGGCCTTAAGAAACTGAGGCCACCCTGGTGGTCTTCGGTCATCAGCAACCTTGTGGGCTGCCGTGGTACTTTTAAGCAAGTCAAACATATGTGAACCCTTGACAACAGCGCCCTGAAGGATAAACTCTCCTTTGTCATTCCAAGTAGCGGTCCCCTTCGAGTCTTTTAGCTTGTTCATAATGTATCTAGCATTTTTCCTGTTACGTGCCGGAACATGTGTCAACATGTCATGCATAACATTATCTTCAACAGGCATATGATCTTCAGCCGGTAAGATCGCAGGTACAGGCATTACCCGGGGATGGCTCTCTCTAAGCGCGTCATCTTTTAAAGGTTCAGGTAGGGAAAGCGTTAAATGGTTGGTATCTCTCTCACCTTGTTTTACCAAGGTCAAATACCTTTGCAAGAGGTTTGTGTATTTTTTAATCTTATCATAGGGGTTCAATTCTTTTCGGTTCAAAACATCCTTCATGGCCGTATCCAAATCATTTTCCGCTGTTTGTCTGATATTTTCAGGACCCTGCATTTGTTTTTTAAGTCTATCCAACTCTTGTTGAGGCACCAAGTACATTTTATTTGCCATCACACTCTGTGTTCAACCCCCACGCCTGGCAGCAATAAGGCTGGTGATGAAGGGTACTGCTATAGTTAGCAACGGCAGAAGAAAACCCCCAGACTGTTGTAGGCTATGTCTTTTCTTTCGAAGACTGGCTCTTTTATTGGCAAAGAGTTTGATCGCGGTTTTTTGTCTCTTTAATTTTTTTAATTGGGTCAGGGTGAGTGGAATGCGCCCTTTGAGAAGATTCAAAGCAATCTCACATAGGGATAATATGAGATCTGAAGAACAGTGATCCAAGATGGCCTTCCGTTCTTTAGCTGTAGCACCAACTAGGCTTCTCAAGAGGGGCAGGTTTCTTTTTAAACGCAGAGACATAGCGGTTACTTTTTAGGAATGTACACCGCCGGCCACTCCCACGGGAACAGGCCTGTTCGGAGCCTCAGGTGTTCTGGAGTATTTGCTTTTAAATCCACGATTAAATAAGAAAATGGCTCTTTGGTAGCGTCCTCATAGCTATCCATAAAGTAGGATTTCCTTCCCGGGTACATCTGCTGAGCTAGAGTGTTAATTTGTAGTTTGTCTCTAGGGTTTTTGAACAAAACCATGTAATTGGCGTTCAAACTGATGGTACGGCTGTTTTTACCTTGGTGAAACACATTTTGCACCAAGTAAAGCACAGACAGGTTTCTATGATGAGTATATTGGGTAAATGCTCGTGCAATTTCAGGATGTTCGCTACCTGCAAATAGCATATCGTCCAAAACCAGCAGATTGTTTTTATGTGGAGGTAAAAGTTCATCATCAGACAGGGATTCAGGTATTCCTTCAACAAACTTGATTTTTATTTTCTTCAACAATTCATCATACATAGGTTGATAACATGAATAACACCACACAATATTGTCAGGCTTCTGAGATAACACATGTTCAGAATTCTCTAAAATACTTTTTACAAAACAAGTTTTACCACTGTTGGAGGGGCCTGCGATTAAGGCCGAAAATGGTAGTTGCAACCGGGGGTCAAAACCTTCTACAGCAGCCATTATATCTTAAGCTTTAAGACACACTGGGGCTTGTAGCATAAGTCAGTAGCCAAAGGGCAGTGTGGTCCCGTTAGGTAAAAGCATTCTCTTGTCATAGACTACCCTGAATCTTTTAGTAAGTGGGGCATTCCTGAGATGGAAGCCCTTTTTATCCCTAACAATTTTTTTGTAGGAGCTCAAAATCTCCAAGTCACTATTCCGATCATTTATGAACCCCTCGACCAAGCGTGTGATTGATTCCAAGTTTACACGTGGGGCATTTTCGTAGTTTTGAGTCACGCCTTTGGCTTTCAACACCACGTGATTGTCTTTAGTCCTAAAAGCATAGCTTTTGGACCCACAGGAGGACCATTCTGTGATATGGTCGCCATCTTTGAGTTCGCTCGTTAAACCACCCAGATAGTTGCTAAGCGGGGGGCTCCAGTCACCCTGTTTGCTTACATAGACCACAGAGTCTGTGTCGTGGTAAAGAACCCTCCTCTGAAGCTGCTCCATGAGGGCGTACAATTCAAGTCGGCCATAGGCCGTGGTAAATGCTGCAAGAAACACATTTACATTACCTGGGGGTAGAACCCACTTTGTGTTACGTCTCCATTGCACCAGGGCAATGTCTTGACTCAAGAATGAAAAGTGTGAAATTTCGTATTGGTCCGAAAAAACAAATTCCAAAAATTCTTCGGGGTCTTTAATGATCGTCGTTGTTAGCATATTGCATCTCTGCGAAAGCTTCCCCCAAAGCGAGTTTAAGTACAATTTCGACACATTTCGTTTGGTCTTGTTGACCTCTATTCTGTCAGGGTCAAGAAGAATGCCTTCTCTGTCATGATAGTCTCGAATGTACTTGTCTTTGCTCTCTTGATCTGTGACCGATGAAGGATAGCCTGAAGCCATCTGCTTGCATCTCAAGAAGGTCTTGATGTACTCTTTAAAAAGAGTGTCTGATTTCCTGGAAAAGTTCCACACTTCAAAGATTTTGGCCACACGATACCCCTTCTCTAGAGCCTTTGTGAATTCAGGTGTAACCCAGACAGCTGTAAGGGCTCTTTCCTGATCTGAGTGATCACAAGGCTTTTCCTGGTTGTTGTTTTCACTGCAGGTGCGACATAGGGGAAAGAAAAGTTTTCCTTGAGGTCCCTTGTAAGGCAGCACTGGTATAAACAAACCCCTAGGAGGGTAGACCGTTGCTTTGATCAGACCAAAATAGTTTTGGGGTAAGTCAAAGTCGTGGTGAATAATTTCAGGATGCCCCATAGGATAGCATGAGGAACTCATTACATGAGGATAAAGAGATGTAAAATCTACATAACCTATTGTCTCGTCTGGTTGCGCTACATACCGCAAGGTCAAAGCATTGGTACGGCCTCCATACAGGGCCTGTCGTGGCTCCAAGGGTTCTGGTGGGTCAAAGCTGGAAAGGAAAGCTCGAACATGAGGATCAGACTTTTTGAGTGCGGTCCACTCATGCTCCCACATAACATTCACTTTCAAACCATAAGTAGCCTGTAAAGATTCACATTTGTCTTGAAACTCTAGGTACATTTCACCAAAAGTCTTTTGGGTTAGGACACACAGGGCCTGTGGCTCAAAGCAAGATTTACACCCGTGGAAGAAACAACCGTTGTACTCAAACACGGCCTCAACACCGTCAATCTGTGTGTATCCATCTACATGATCAGGCCCAAACGCCTTCTCACCCCTATTCAAAGCATGTTGAATAAAAATGTCTTTATCCTGGGCCAAGTACTCCAACCACTGAATGGAGCCACTAGAGTATGACTTAAATTGGCGTCGGTAGTTCTCAGGCGAGGGGATAGCTATAGATGCTAGAGGTAGAAAGTGTGTACGATAGGTTTTCATGCATGCCGATGCAATAGCTGTACAACTCCAGGGGTCAATGCCTGCACCTTTGATGACCTCTGCTCTGAATCTGAGGCACCCCTCGCGAAGGATAACCACGTCGTTGTCACAGTATGACTCCATCTCTTTGTGGAAATCAAAAGTGCTGTGACATACTGTCTCGTACCATGTCATGAATCTCTCTCGCTCTTTGGGAGACATTTGATCACAACCGTACATTTCAGGTCTCGGATAAGATCCTATATAGTGTAAATTCTCCTCAGATGTAAAAAAATGGGGAAACCAACCTTTCACAGAGTTCTCAAAACCCAAGGCCTCGGGCATTTGAGACAATCTCATGGGTAAGAAGCTTAAACTGTCAATGTATCTCTGGTTGAAAGCGGGGTCTACAAAACACAAGATTTTACTACCTTGAGCTATGACACTGGGTGCAACGCCTTGCTGTATCAGAGGGTTCAAAAGAAGGTACGAATCATATGCTCTAGAATTGTGCGCTATAAACGTAAAGTTTCTGTACTGGGGTTTTCTGAAGTGTTTTAGAAAGGGGAGTGCACAATTGGGTCCCTCAGCTGACCACTTATCCCCCTTGAAAGTCATGGTAGATACAAAAATAGGCAAATGAACCCCTGATTGTTGATTAGTCTCAAAATCATAAAAAACGTATTTCTCTGAATGTTCATCTTCAGCCAAGGGCTGAATATAACACTCGTGGGGCACTTCTTGAACAACTTCAGAGTCTCTGCTTTTCAAAGGCCCTTTACAGATTGGGCAATGAATGATTCCACACACATGAGGTTTAGGGTTGTCTATTTTAAGGTTGTAATTGCATTGACATTTTGGACATTTCCTGTTAATATCACAACTGCTTACAGATTTACAGGCCTTGGGGTGCCATGTTTCAATTTTGTGTTTTTCGTAACAGTAGGCCGAACGGCATGTCCTGTGACAATCGGCACAGGGTGTCAGGTTTAAGGGCTGCATCGGACATTTTTCATCCAGACATACGGAACAGTTATAACGGCACGAGTGGCCACCCTTTCGGGTGTAGCCGGTATGACAGGCTGGACACACATATGGTGCGCCTAAAAACGCTCCGATGTTGGTAATGGCATAGTAATGGTTGTTTTGCACATAAAAGTACAGGATCTGAGGATGAGGTTGGGGGTTGTTTTGGAATTTCAAGAGAGAAGCATTAGCTCTACTGTGGTACAAAACCACAATCTTGATGTTCAGAAAGTTTTCAAATTTGACTATGTCAGAGAATGCGACAGCATCCTGTATACCCAGACCGACAGCATTTTGAAGCTCTCTAGCCTTTTGCAACGCCTCTAGATCCGTACATCCTGGGTTTAGTAAATGTGCTAGGCCTATTGCAAAGCATAGCTTATTACCGTGATTGTGAACGTTTATGAGGCATGCCCTTTTATTGTTTATGATTTCTGATTGCATTAGGCTATCTAGCTTCCTTCTCTGCCCCCCACCACCCAGGGGATGCCTTATTATTTGCACAACAAGCTCCAGCGACCTATCGGCTATGATGGATAAATTTGATTGAACAAGTCGTTCCAGCAGGGCTATAAATTGTTCAAGATCTGCTTCACCATTGGGTAAAATAAGAGAGACACTGTTTTGCATGCTATCTCCACAAATTTCCAACTGTAAGACATCACGAGGTTCCCCATAATCTCTTGCCCTCTCTAACAGTTCGTTCAGAGTATCCAAAATCATCACGTAAAAAACAGCATAATCGAGATTTTGATTCACCCATGTGAAATTGAAAAACTGTCTAATCTCTGTATTGCTGAATTTATTTCTGTACACAACCCTGACACTTCTATCAAGACCATCTCCCTCCTGATTTATTAGACAATTTTCCAATTCCTCAAAAACATCATATTCCGTTTCAGACTCTTCTGAAAGGGGCATTAATAGTGGGCTGCTTGGGGGGGTAGATGTAGAAGTTCTCAGGCTCTCGTTCATCTGGTTTATTAAAAAAACTAGGGCTGGCGGGATTTGAGATAATTGGTTTTCATATGTTGTTCCTGACTCGTTCATATGTTTAATTATTTCAATTAGGTCGGCGGGAATTTGGGAAAATAGATTTTCGTCTATCGGATTTATGTCTGATACCACACCCTCGTTCATCCGTTCAATTAAAGCTAGTAGATCGGCGGGTATTTTCGCCAAAAGGCTTTCAACTGTCTCAATTATAGGCACGTCCATTTCGGTAACTGGTTTTAGCGCCGGTATTTGCGTTTTAACAACCGGGGCATTGTTCTATGCCAGAAGGATAGATCCTGACTGTATTGCCGCTCGAGTAAATCAACCATTCGTTGGTGTAGCAAGACATTTCTGGATTTTAGAGCCTTTGAAAAGGCCTTGATAAACTCCGCTTGGTCTATTTCAGGTTTGGGTGTTTCTACATAAGAATTGGAGGAATCAAGAAGATTGGCTGCGTTACAGAATAGCCAGTCGTCTACCTGTGAAATGTCATTTAAAACGTTGAAATCATCAGTTTTCCTTGTTTTATTGTGAATGTCAGGCGCTCCGAAATCCTCCGCGGGTTCTCGGTGTGTATGGTCTTCTGTGCCGTTATACGCCGGGGAGGAGTCTGTAAAAACATTATTTGTCATTGTTTTAGCATTTTCAATCATAAAAATTTATACATTATAATAAACTCTGTATTACTAATAACATAAGGGCTTCATACCATGTCCGTGTAGGGCCGTTTCTTGAAGAAGTAACTTTTTGGGCCTGGGAGATTCTTCGCAATGCACTTGCGCCGATGTTGTGCCCTGTTTGGGGGGGAAATATGTCGCTTGGTTCCTGGGTGGTGTTAGGGTAAACCCGTTCGAACAGAAAGGCAGAATAGCATCGATGTCCTCGTTCAGAGTACACGAAGCACCCGTGATCCTTCTTTTGGGTCTGTCCGCTGTAAACACAAAAAATAGCTTTTTAATATAGGGTTCACACTTTTTGTTTTTAATGTATACATTTTCTTAGGGATTTTTTTATTTATTTATTTACTATTGAACTTACGTCTACAATAGTGTGACAGAGACTGGCTGCTTTCGCCGCTGCACGCACTCTCTGACAAAATCGGTTCCAAATCATCTAGCCCACGGAGCATCTGCGTAAAGGATTGCGAGCCTACAGACGTTAGATAATATTAACATACATACGAAATATACACATTTTTAAAATATGAGAATACGGGCATTTGACATATTACCTTAAAATCATTGTCCCTGAAAATACCTCTCCAAATCTAATATATTATTTTCACTAACTCACCTTCAGAATGCTCCATTAGGACCGATTCCGAGATTATCTGTTGGCCTGATAACTCTTCTGTCTGCTGGCCCGGAGTCTTTTGAGGTGCGCTACGGGATGTCTTACGGTCTGGATAGTTTCACTATCCTGCCATGAGTTTACAGAGCTGGGGAGTGCCGTTTTTTTTCAGGCGTCATCCTGTATGCAAAAAAAAAGGGCCATATAAAGTACTCGAATGTCTAGAGACCCAAAACCACAGGCGGGTGTCTCGACATATTCGGTCTGCCGATATTGCACTTATGCTTCATAGCACAGCGTTGGGGGTGTCCGTTGTAAATTTATATCCCGGGGTGGGGGACCGTTAGTATATGCGCTGATTAGAAAATAACATATGTTTTAAACAGTAGGAGTTCGTCTAGACCTGATGTCTTATGCCTGGGCTTTTTCACTTTTTTAGCCCCCACACGTTTGAAGGTGAGATAAATACGTATTTGAAAGGGCTTGGGGGGTAATAAAATGGAAAGTGCCTAGACCAATTGAAGACAAGCCGGCAATCCTAAACAAACTTACACACACCTTTTCTGGTTTCAAAAGCACCCCCATGCAGAGACACACCCCCCACACACACACACACACACAATTACCCACCCTCACACGCACACACCCCCCTGAGCACGTGCCAGTCCTAAACAAACGTACACACACACACCTTTTCTGGTTTCAAAAGCCCCCCATGCAGAGCCCCCCCTTTTTTTGTTTTTGAAACACACACACACACAATTACCCTCCCTCACACGCACACACCCCCCTGCGCACGCACACGTCTTTCCGGAATTCCTTTTTTCTCAAGCGCTGCCTGGGGATGGCTCGAAAATGCATAGCCCCTAACTTTAAAGGTGAGATACAGCTTTAAAACCATTTTATTTAATTCATTATATTTAGTACATACCTTTTTAAAAACAGCTTGTGCAATATTGTAACACGCATTAATGTTTTTTTTATGTATAAACAACATTTGAAGAAATGACAGATTCCCGTTCGTTAAGGGGTAGCTTTAAAACCATTTATTTAATTCATAATATTTAGTACAGACCTTTGCATAATTAATACAATACATTTTTACTGTTCATATCTTACGGATAACGGGCCCGGCTATAGGGTTGTCACTGAACCCCAACCGCCGTCTGTATCCAACTCCCCAGCGTCAAGACTCGGTAAGTTTTCACCCCAGGGATAGATCCTACGTCTGGCCTGTAGACTATCGCCCGTGTGTCTTAAGGATAGAAGCGGCCATCGACGTAATTGTTCACGATTTTTGAAAAGATTGTCCAGCTTATTCATCAGGGTTATGAATATAGGGTAATCCCTCCATTTAAAGCTAAACACAGGCATAAAAAAATTCACATCCTTGCAGGCTTTCGATAATACATATGAATTTACAGACTTGGTAGCATTTGTACTAGCAAATTGTTCACATGCTAAAATTGTCACTTTGGAGTCGGGGCTATAAGCCATTGAAGAGATCCTGATGGTTTGTAAATCATAGCTACCCTCCACCCTCTCTTCCATAGCATAACCTGGCACGGCTGTACCACTCAGGGCCTGTTCAATTTGACAGAGCGCTAGCCGTATCTTAAGCCATTCTCTCATACGCAGTGCAGGAGAAAAACTCCCGGCTTTTGCATGATAAAGGGGTCTGGGTTCGCTGTCTGTGAAAATCTTCACCGTTGAATCCTCAGGTTTGAACATATAAGTCATATGGCCATCACTAGTATCCAAAAACTCTTTAAAACATTCTGGGGCCTCACCCCAAAGATCCTCGATGCTTTTATCATTGGGTTCGCGACAAGAGACGCATAGTACCCCGAGAATTGGCCTAGGAGTCATAATTTTCTGTTTAATGTTCAGGGTTTTTATTTTAAAAATCTTGTTTAGTGTTCTGGGGCCGCATGTGTGTCTGGGGCGTATTTATAAGACGTCTGCCTCCAACACATAACCCCCCGGACATTCCTAATTCATAGACAACAACCCTAAGAGCAATAAAATAGGGGGGTGTGGGGTCAACTATATGACCCTAACCACGTGACACCTTCCCGCCAGGATGTCCAGACCGGATGCCCTTATTTGGGCATGTACGAACCAGCCGGACATAGGGTCATAAATCAGACGCATAGGGTCATAAATCACGATTTTGACCGATGCCGTCTCCTTTATTCTCTCTCATGGCTTCCTCTTCAGTCCACAGTAGAATATCATCCTCAATAATAGCATGGATGGCTCTGTGTTCGTTATGTCAATAAGTTTGATTTTAATAAATATTAATCAAATATCTTTGTTCATTAATTTATCACCTTGTTAGTATTTCATTATCTTATGTCTGTTGAGTTTTACTACTACAAGTGTTTAATAATGTTATCATGATATGTTCCATTCTACATTCAGAAATCTGGTAATTATCATTTGGATATGCACACTGTGGATATCACATCTCATCTCATTGGTCCACTCCCATTGGCATTAAGCCAATTTCCTGTGACCTGTTAAAAAGAGGGAAGTACATGTTTGTCTATCAAGTCAAATAAAATAAAATTGCATTAGTCACATGCGCAGAATACAACATTATCATACCTTACAGTGAAATGCTTGAATACAAGCCTCTAACCAACAATGCAGTTTAAAAAATATAAATAAGAATAAGAAATAAAAGTAACAAGTAATTAAAAAGCAGCAGTAAAATAACAATAGCCAGACTATATACAAGGGGTACCGTTAGAGTCAATGTGCGGTGACACAAGTTAGTTGAGGTAATTGAGATAATATGTACATGTAGGTAGAGTTATTAAAGTGACTATGCATAGATATTAACAGAGAGTAGCAGCAGCGTAAAAGAGCGGGTGGGGGGGCAATGCATATAGTCTGGGTAGCCATTTGATTAGATGTTCAGGAGTCTTATGGCTTGGGGGTAGAAGCTGTTTAGAAGCTTCTTGGACCTAGACTTGCCGTGCATTAGCAGAGAGAACAGTCGATGACTGGGGTGGCTGGAGTCTTTGACAATTTTTAAGGCCTTCCTCTGACATCGCCAGGTATAGAAGTCCTGGATGGCAGGAAGCTTGTCCCAGTGATGTACTGGGCCGTACGCACTACCCTCTGTAGTGCCTTGCGGTCGGAGGCCGAGCAGCTGCCGTACCAGGCAGTGATGCAACCAGTCAGGATGCTTTCGATGGTGCAGCTATAGAACCTTTTGAGGATCTGAGGACCCATGCCAAATCTTTTCAGTCTGCTGAGGTGGAATAGGTTTTGTCGTGCCCTCTTCACGACTGTCTCTCTCAACCTGCTCCAATACAGCCCAGTCGATGAGAATGAGGGCATGCTCGGTCCTCTTTTTCCTGTAGTCCACAATCATCTCCTTTGTCTTGATCATGTTGAAGGAGAAGTTGTTGTTCTGGCACCATCCAGCCAGGTCTCTGAACTCCTCCCTATAGGCTGTCTCGTCATTGTCGGTGATTAGGCCTACCACAAGTTCCCCGGTGATGTACTGGGCCGTTTTCACCAGCACTGGAGGGCCTTGCGGTCGTGGACAGAGCATTTCCCGTACCAGACCGTGATGCAACCAGACAGGACTCTTTCGATGGTGCAGCGGTAGTATGTGAAGAGTTCCTGGGGTGGCATGCGGGATGTCTTCAGCCATCTTAGGAAGTAGAGGCGCGGTTGTGGCCTCTTGACAAGAGTGGTGGTGTTGTTGGTCCATGTCAAGTCCTTGGTAATGAGGACGCAGTGGAGGAAAAAGTACTTGAGTAAAAGTAAAGATACCTTGATAGAAAAGTGAAAGTCCCCCAGTAAAATACTACTTAAGTATAAGTCTAAAAGTATTCGGTTTTAAATATATTTAAGTCTCAAAGTAAATATAATTGCTCAAATATACTTAAGTATCAAAAGAAAAAGTAAAGGTATAAATCATTTCAAATTCAGCAAACCAGACGGCACAATTATTTATTTACATTTTTTATGGAGAGCCAGGGTCACTCTCCAGCACTCAGACATCATTTACAAACGAAGCATGTGTGTTTAGTGAGTCTGCCAGATCAGAGGCAGTAGGGATGACCAGGGATGTTCTCTTGATAAGTGCGTGAATTGGACAATTTTCCTGTCCTGCTAAGCATTCAAAATGTACATTTTAGGTTCAGGGAAAATTTGTGGAGTAAAAAGTACATTATTTTCTTTAGGAATGTAATGAAGTAAAAGTAAAACTTGAAAATATATAAATACCCCCAAAAAACTACTAGAGTAGTACTTTAAAGTATTTTCACTTGAGTACTTTACACAACTGTGTAGATGCCAAGGAAGTTAAAACTGCTGACTCTCTCTACTGCAGTCCCATTGATGTGGATCATGGGCATGTTCCCTTCTCTGCTTCCTGAAGTCAACAATCAACTGTTTTGCAGATGTTGAGGGAGCGGTTGTTGTCCTGGCACCACAATGCCTGTTCTTCCTCCCTATAGGCTGACTCGTCGTTGTTGGTTATTAGGGCTATAGCCGCGGTGTCGTTAGCAAACTTTATGATGGATTTGGTGACGCGCAAAGCCATGCAGTTGTGGTTGAACAGGGAGTACAGCAGAGAACTGAGGACACAACCCTGTGTTAAAAACGTTTTTTGGCTGTTTGTAAAAATAATCTATTTTCACCAGTAATTTTGAGGTTGTGTTGTATTACTATGAATTTAACAACACGTTCATGGTTCAGTTACTGTCAGTCTGACATTTGACATACTGTAGCTCCTACAGCTCTCAGATAACTCCATTAACTCCAGTGGTAAGCTACTGTACCCTATAGCTAGAAATGGGTTATTGAGATTCAAATGTATTTTGAAGAGTTATAGTTACAGTGGCCAAAATGTATGCGAAAACACTTAGTGCCCTCTCAAATTAACATGTGCTTGACTCCTCTTTCATTTGCATCTCTGTTTTATCCTTTCCAGCATTTCCCCGGGACAGCCATGAAGATGAAAATTAAGTAGACCTTAATTTTGGCCATTTTGCTTTTTCAACTGACCATCTCGGTTGAAGGAGGGGTAAGTGACTTTAAATAATTAATCTCCTAATCTACTAGTATGATATTTACCTTCTTGTTAGTAGGTATTCAACAAAAGTGAGAAACTTTTTGGCTAATTGAACATGTTTTTATTTGAAAAGTAGTTTTTTGTTCTGAATATATAACTCGGGTCCCCAACACACTTTGTGAAAATGTGTCATAATTATCAGTTACATTAGCATTATACATTATCAATGAATACAGTGAAATCATTGCCTGCTGTGAGTTTGTTAATTACTTTTTTAAAGTTATGGATTATGTGATTTACAGGCAAAGATCAATGTAAATAGCAATTAGCGTCAGATAATGCAGGTATTACTTGTTCCTATAATGTTTATATTTATTTAATAATCTTTTAGTATCATTTTGGGGATATCATCAAATTTGATCGAACTGGATTCAACCACTATGCAATTTGGGTGGGTGATAAAGTGATTGGCGATCCCAATAGAAGAAAAGATGGACAAGATATTTTTCACTTCCCAGGTAAGTTTAAAATATTGACAATATAAAACACAATCCAAAATATTACTATAAAGTCACAAATTACAAAAATGTCTGATTTCATTTCCATTTCTCTATCAGGTGAAGTTATCTCTACAGTTACAAAATGTACATTTGCTTCACTGGCAGCAGTTAAAGGCACAAGTAACCCTGTGGTGGACAATCATCTCGATAAGGATAATAAAATCAGAACGGATGCACAGATGATTAAAGATATTGTGACCCTGAATAACGATTGTGGGAGATACTTTGCTATCAAGAACAATTGTGAGCATATTGCCACAACTATTTGCTATGGTGAGGCTGTCTGCTTGCTGGTACGTTTATTTATTTAATCAGACTCTGAATAGGCTATACAACTGAAGTGTGTAGTGGACTTCCATTCCATCAAACACAAACTCTCTTTGTTGTCTTGACAATTGGATTTTGGATATGGATCAATCTATTTCTGAGCATAGTTAATGAGATGAAGGCTAGCCATCAACGTAGCTAGAACCATGACTGGATTATGTTTATAACCTGGGGCACATTCAATTGATTAAACATTTCACTACGTTTCACAACGGTTTGTACCAAACGACAACGGTGTGTCCACTTCAGTGTTCTTTGAGGTGTGTTTGCTCCCATCTGGTGATTAATATGGGTATGACCATTTAAAATGGCAAAACTTGAGCAGCGTCATACTGAAAGTGAGTTCTAAACCTCTCAGATGTCCTCTCTCCTCCATCCTCTCTGTCTCTGTATGAAGTGAGGTCTAAACCTCTCAGATGTTCTCTCTCTCTTCCATCCTCTCTGTCTCTGTATGAAGTGAAGTCTAAACCTCTCAGATGTTCTCTCTCTCTTCCATCCTCTCTGTCTCTGTATGAAGTGAGGTCTAAACCTCTCAGATGTTCTCTCTCTCTTCCATCCTCTCTGTCTCTGTATGAAGTGAGGTCTAAACCTCTCAGATGTTCTCTCTCTCTTCCATCCTCTGTCTCTGTATGAAGTGAAGTCTTTATAATAATAAAACATGAGCAAGAATTCTGTTTTCTGTCTGTTTTATTAAAATGGCTAAAGGGCTTGTAAGCCGTCAATTAAGAGTATTTAAAAAAAAATGTTATAACTCACTTATTAACATTCATCTCGTGTTAAGTGATTTATTGGTAATATGGTGTTTTACTGTAAGATGAGGAAATGTTGGAGACTTTACAGTAAGCAGCATGTGGACATGATTATCACTGATGTAATAGTTGAATCCCAACACTAGATGGCAGACAATGTACAACATAACGACCTTTGGTCTAGTGCCCTCAAATTCAATTCTGGACCTTGGTTCCAGTTCAACTGCATTTTTTCATTCTTCCCTTCTAATCAGGGACTGATTTATACCTGGGACACCAGGTGGATTCAATTAATTATCAGGTAGAACAGGAAAACAGCAGTAATCTGGACCTCCAGTGTAGTTTTGGATACCCCTGGTCTAGTGTATTACAGTGGACTATTTATAATGGAAAAGTACATGATAACTAATTGATAACTACATGATAACTACACAATAACTAACTGATAACCACAACTAATTAACTACATGATAACTAACTAACTAACTACATGAGAACTAATTGATAACTACATGATAACTACTTGATAACTAATTGCTAACTACATTAACTAATTGATAACTACACGATTACTAATTGTTAACTAAATGATAACTGATTTTTTAACTACATGATGACTAATTGATAACTATGTGATAACTACACGATAACTAACTGATAGCCACATAACTAATTAACTACATGATAACTAACTACTTGATAACTAATTGCTAACTACATAACTAATTGATAACTACATGATAACTGTGATAACTAATTGATAACAACGTGGTAACTACATTATAAATAATTGCTAACTACATGATAACTAATTGATAACTAAATCAAATCAAATCAAATGTATTTATAAAGCTCTTCTTACATCAGCTGATATCTCAAAGTGCTGTACAGAAACCCATCCTAAAACCCCAAACAGCAAGCAATGCAGGTGTAGAAGCACGGTGGCTAGGAAAAACTCCCTAGAAAGGCCAAAACCTAGGAAGAAACCTAGAGAGGAACCAGGCTATGAGGGGTGGCCAGTCCTCTTCTGGCTGTGCCGGGTGGAGATTATAACAGCACATGGCCTAGATGTTCAAATGTTCATAAATGACCAGCATGGTCAAATAATAATAATCATAGTAGTTGTCGAGGGTGCAACAAGTCAGTAACACAAGAGTAAGTGTCAGTTGGCCCAGACTCTCTATATTTAACAAAGGCTATTCAACAGTCCTTCAGTAGGGTCAGAGAGCGAGGTGAAGGGAGAAAGGTATTTATGGGGGGGTCATAAACCTTACCCACAGGCCAACGTCATGACACAAGCATGCTGAATGATCCAGCATTCAAGGAATCAATAAAGACAGATGTTGAACATCTATCTAGAGAATAACGATAACAGGGAAGTATCTCCTGCTACATTGTGGGATGCAGCTAAGGCGGTTATTAGAGGAAAGATCATAGCCACATCATCTCAAGAAAAAGATTAAAGCACAGAAACTGCTGAAATTACAGGAAACACTAAGAAACTTAGAACGATCTCATAGTCAATACAAAGACCCTCTTATATTACGAGAGATTCAAAAGATAAAACAGTAAATTGACCAGATTTATGGAGAAGTAGAGAAAAAGCTCAGGTTCCTGAAACAACGATATTATGACGCAGGCTCAAAGGCAACCAAATTACTAGCATGGAGACTCAGGAAACAACAAGCACAGAATACCATTTTCAAAATAAAAGACCCTAAAACAAAGAAGAACACATGCAAATTAGATGAAATACAGAATGCATTTGAATCATATTACACAAATCTGTACAAGCAACCAGAGAAGGCAGATGCACAGACAATAGAGCATTTTTTGAACTCACTTGATCTCCCCTCAATTGGGGCATAGCAAAATGATAGACTTACTTTAGAAATAACCACAGCAGAAATGAATAAAGCAATATCTCAACTAAAAGTAAACAAGTCTCCAGGCACTGATGGCTTCCCTTCAGAATGGGTCAAGACCTTCAGAGAACAACTAACACCTCTACTTAAGGGCCTGATGGCTTCCCTTCAGAATGGGTCAAGACCTTCAGAGAACAACTAACACCTCTACTTAAGGGCCTGTACTGTACTGTCAGACCCTGTATGTGGAGAGAGGAAGGCTATGTTCCCTGAACTGTCAGACCCTGTATGTGGAGAGAGGAAGGCTGTCTTCCCTGTACTGTCATACCCTGTATGTGGAGAGAGGAAGGCTGTCTTCCCTGTACTGTCAGACCCTGTATGTGGAGAGAGGAAGGCTATGTTCCCTGAACTGTCAGACCCTGTATGTGGAGAGAGGAAGGCTGTCTTCCCTGTACTGTCATACCCTGTATGTGGAGAGAGGAAGGCTGTCTTCCCTGTACTGTCAGACCCTGTATGTGGAGAGAAGAAGACTGTCTTCCCTGTATTGTCAGACCCTGTATGAGGGGAGAGGAAGGCTGTCTTCTCTCTACTGTCAGATCCTGTATGTGGAGAGAAGAAGACTGTCTTCCCTGTACTGTCAGAACATGTATGTAGAGAGAGGAAGGCTGTCTTCCCTGTACTGTCAGACCCTGTATGTGGAGAGAGGAAGGCTGTCTTCACTGTACTGTCAGACCCTGTATGTGGACCGAGGAAGGCTGTCTTTCTGTACTGTCAGACCCTGTATGTGGGGAGAGGAAGGCTGTCTTCCTGTACTGTCAGACCCTGTATGTGGGGAGAGGAAGACTGTCTTCCCTGTACTGTCAGACCCTGTATGTGGAGAGAGGAAGGCTATGTTCCCTGAACTGTCAGACCCTGTATGTGGAGAGAGGAAGGCTGTCTTCCCTGTACTGTCATACCCTGTATGTGGAGAGAGGAAGGCTGTCTTCTCTGTATTGTCAGACCCTGTATGTGGAGAGAGGAAGACTGTCTTACCTGTATTGTCAGACCCTGTATGAGGGGAGAGGAAGGCTGTCTTCTCTCTACTGTCAGACCCTGTATGAGGTTAGCGGAAGGCTGTCTTCCTGTACTGTCAGACCCTGTATGTGGAGAGAGGCAGGCTGTCTACCCTGTACTGTCAGGCCCTGTATGTGGAGAGAGGAAGGCTGTCTTCCCTGAACTGTCAGACCCTGTATGTGGACCGAGGAAGGCTGTCTTTCTGTACTGTCAGACCCTGTATGTGGGGAGAGGAAGGCTGTCTTCCTGTACTGTCAGACCCTGTATGTGGGGAGAGGAAGACTGTCTTCCCTGTACTGTCAGACCCTGTATTTGGAGAGAGGAAGGCTATGTTCCCTGAACTGTCAGACCCTGTATGTGGAGAGAGGAAGGCTGTCTTCCCTGTACTGTCATACTCTGTATGTGGAGAGAGGAAGGCTGTCTTCTCTGTATTGTCAGACCCTGTATGTGGAGAGAGGAAGGCTGTCTTCTCTGTATTGTCAGACCCTGTATGAGGGGAGAGGAAGGCTGTCTTTCTGTACTGTCAGACCCTGTATGTGGAGTGAGGAAGACTGTCTTCCCTGTATTGTCAGACCCTGTATGAGGGGAGAGGAAGGCTGTCTTCTCTCTACTGTCAGACCCTGTATGAGGGGAGAGGAAGGTTGTCTTCCTGTACTGTCAGACCCTGTATGTGGAGAGAGGAAGACTGTCTTCCTTGTATTGTCAGACCCTGTATGAGGGGAGAGGAAGGCTGTCTTCTCTCTACTGTCAGACCCTGTATGAGGTTAGCGGAAGGCTGTCTTCCCTGTACTGTCAGACCCTGTATGTGGAGAGAGGAAGGCTGTCTTCCCTGTACTGTCAGGCCCTGTATGTGGAGAGAGGAAGGCTGTCTTCCCTGAACTGTCAGACCCTGTATGTGGACCGAGGAAGGCTGTCTTCCTGTACTGTCAGACCCTGTATGTGGAGAGAGGAAGGCTGTCTTCCCTGTACTGTCAGACCCTGTATGTGGAGAGAGGAAGGCTGTCTTCCCTGTACTGTCATACCCTGTATGTGGAAAGAGGAAGGCTGTCTTCTCTGTATTGTCAGACCCTGTATGTGGAGAGAGGAAGGCTGTCTTCTCTGTATTGTCAGACCCTGTATGAGGGGAGAGGAAGGCTGTCTTCCCTGTACTGTCAGACCCTGTATGTGGAGAGAGGAAGGCTGTCTTCTCTGTATTGTCAGACCCTGTATGAGGGGAGAGGAAGGCTGTCTTCCCTGTAGTGTCAGACCCTGTATGTGGAGAGAGGAAGACTGTCTTCCCTGTACTGTCAGACCCTGTATGTGGAGAGAGGAAGGCTGTCTTCCCTGTACTGTCATACCCTGTATGTGGAGAGAGGAAGGCTGTCTTCTCTGTATTGTCAGACCCTGTATGTGGAGAGAGGAAGGCTGTCTTCTCTGTATTGTCAGACCCTGTATGAGGGGAGAGGAAGGCTGTCTTCCCTGTACTGTCAGACCCTGTATGTGGAGAGAGGAAGACTGTGTTCCCTGTATTGTCAGACCCTGTATGAGGGGAGAGGAAGGCTGTCTTCCTGTACTGTCAGACCCTGTATGTGGAGAGAGGATGACTGTCTTCCCTGTATTGTCAGACCCTGTATGAGGGGAGAGGAAGGCTGTCTTCTCTCTACTGTCAGACCCTGTACGTAGAGAGAGGAAGGCTGTCTTCCCTGTACTGTCAGACCCTGTATGTGGGGAGAGGAAGGCTGTCTTCCCTGTACTGTCAGACCCTGTATGTAGAGAGAGGAAGGCTGTCTTCCCTGTACTGGTAAACCTATCTGCCTACCTGTCTGACAGTCTGTCTGTCTGTGCCTATTTGTCTGTTTTTCTGTATGTCTCTCTAACCAATTAAAGAGATATTAGAACCCATGGCAGCTTCATCATCAAGTTGTTTTGTTTTAAATGCATCTACTTTTCATTGCATTCAAAATGTGTCATCATAGTGACATGTGTTTTGTACATTGATGAAATGTATTGACTCATGCATCAATATAAGTGATACATGTCTCACCTGCAGAATTATCAAATAGTGACGCATAGCGACTGATACCAGGCTGTATCAGTACAGTAGTTAACAGAGCTAGCTACATACTGAGGTTGGTTGAGTAAGACCTAAATGTCGATAACGTTACATTTCGATCAATAAGATATTTAAACACATGGTGAGTGAGCTGGTTTCAAATCATCTAGCTAACTATAGGCATGCTAGCAAGGTAGATGGACTAAGAAGACTAGTTAGCCTACTACTGACTTGTTGTCAGAATATCTATCACTCACTGATCGCTCTATGGTGCAATAATAAAGGAAAATACATAGCAACATTTATGCTTTATTGAATTCATACAAATCAAATATTTTACATGATATAGCATACAAACTGGCTCGCAAGTCAGTTAGATAACTTACATTTAGCTGTCCTTGGCTATTCATTTGTAATTTGTTTTATGTAGTGTGTTTGATAAAAATGTATAAACGAGTTTGTGATTGGTCAGTTTAGTCCAAATAGGACTTTAATTGGTTACTTAGCAAAAGCGTTTGTTAAATTATTGAATGTGTTTGTTAATTTATGGAAGGGGTTCATAATGTTTTTTAAACATTATGGGATCTCTGTGTATGTCACATTTAGCAATTGCATTAGACTGTCCATCAGGTTAGCATGAAAATCATCATGACCATTAACAGGACCATACACAGGACTATTAGGAGGATTAACAAGACCAGCATGATCATTCAAAGGACCAGCATGACCATTCACAGGACCAGCATGACCATTAATAGGACCAGCATGACCATTAATTGGACCAGCATGACCATTCACAGGACCAGCATGATCATTCACAGGACTATTAGGAGGATTAACAAGACCAGCATGATCATTCAAAGGACCAGCATGACCATTCACAGGACTAGCATGACCATTAACCTCTATGGGCTAGTCCCACCTACTCAACAGCCAGTGGAATCCCGTGGCGCGATATTCAAATACCTTAGGAATGCTATTACTTCAATTTCTGAAACATTCCGATTTCAAAAAGGCTTTACAACGAAAGCAAAACATTAGATTATGCACTCCCAGGACTTCTACTTCAATAACAAATGTTGGTTTGGTTCCAAATAATCCATAGTTATATCCAAATAGCGGCGTTTTGTTCGTGCGTTCAAGACACTATCCGAAGGGTAAAGAAGGGTGACGCGCCCGGCATGTTTCATGACAAAAAATTTCAAAATATTCCATTACCGTACTTCGAAGCATGTCAAACGCTGTTTAAAATCCATTTTAATGCGATTTTTCTCGTAAAAAAGCGATAATATTCTGACCGGGAAACCCTGTTTTCGTTCAAAGACGAAAAAATAAAAACATGGTGTCGGCTCGTGCATGCGCCTCAGTCTCATTGTTCTCAGATCGACCACTATCCAAATGCGCTACTGTTTTTCAGCCATGGCCTGCAAAGTCACCATTCATCGTTCTGGCGCCTTCTGAGAGCCTATGGGAGCGTTAGAAAATGTCAGAGATCCCTGTTTTGGTTAGAGATGATCAAGAAGGCCAAGAAATAGTCAGAGAGAGCGCTTCCTGTTTGGAATCTTCTCAGGTTTTGGCCTGCCAAATGAGTTCTGTTATACTCACAGACACCATTCAAACAGTTTTAGAAACTTTAGGGTGTTTTCTATCCAAATCAAACAATTATATGCATATTCTAGTTACTGGGCAGGAGTAGTAACCAGATTAAATCGGGTACGTTTTTTATCCAGCCGTGCAAATACTGCCCCCTATCCCCAACAGGTTAATAGGACCAGCATGACCATTAATAGGACCAGCATGACCATTAATTGGACCAGCATGACCATTAATAGGACCAGCATGACCATTAATAGGACCAGCATGACCATTAATTGGACCAGCATGACCATTCACAGGACCAGCATGACCATTAATAGGACCAGCATGACCATTAATAGGACCGGCATGACCATTATTTGGACCAGCATGACCATTCACAGGACCAGCATGACCATTAATAGGACCAGCATGACCATTAATAGGACCAGCATGACCATTAATTGGACCAGCATGACCATTAATTGGACCAGCATGACCATTAATAGGACCAGCATGACCTTTAACAAGACCAGCATGACCATTCACAGGACCAGCATGACCATTAATAGGACCAACATGACCATTATTGGACCAGCATGACCATTCACAGGACCATATTTGTCACGTGCGCCGAATACAACAGGTGTAGACCTTACAGTGAAATGCTTACTTACAGGCTCTAACCAATAATGCGAAAAAAAGGTGTGTGTGTGTGTGTGTGTGTGTTTGTGTGTAATTAAAGAAATAAAACAACAGTAAAAAGACATTTGAAAATAACAGTAGCAAGGCTATATACAGACACAGGTTAGTCAGGCATGTTGAGGTAGTATGTACATGTAGGTATGGTTAAAGTGACTATGCATATAAGATAAACAGAGAGTAGCAGCAGCGTAAAAGAGGGGTTGGGGGGCACACAATGCAAATAGTCCAGGTAACCATTTGGTTACCTGTTCAGAAGTCTTATTGCTTGGGGGTAAAAACTGTTGAGAAGCCTTTTTGTCCTAGACTTGGCACTCCGGTACCACTTGCCATGCGGTAGTAGAGAGGACAGTCTATGACTGGGGTGGCTGGGGTCTTTGACAATTTTTAGGGCCTTCCTCTGACACTGCCTGGTGTAGAGGTCCTAGATGCCAGGCAGCTTTGTGTATATTGACCTGTTTAAAGGTCTTACTCACATCGGCTACGGAGAGCGTGATCATACAGTCGTCCGGAACTGCTGATGCTCTCATGCATGCCTCAGTGTTGCTTGCCTCGAAGCGAGCATAGAAGTGATTTAGCACGTCTGGTAGGCTCGTGTCACTGGGCAGCTCGCAGCTGTGCTGCCCTTTGTAGTCTGTAATAGTTTGCAAGCCCTGCCACATCCGACGTGCGTCGGAGCCGGTGTAGTATGATTCAATCTTAGCCCTGTATTGGCGCATTGCCTGTTTGATGGTTTGTCGCAGGCATAGCGGGATTTCTTGTAAGCTTCCGGGTTAGAGTCCCGCACCTTGAAAGCAGCAGCTCTAGTCTTTAGCTCAGTGCGAATGTTGCCCGTAATCCATGGCTTCTGGTTGGGGTATGTACGTACAGTCACTGTATGGACGACGTCCTCTCGAGGCATCTGGCTCTTCGTCCTCTGTACCTGCATCGCTTCCTCTTGCGAGTAACTGTGATTTCGGCCCTGCCGAGTGATTGGAGAATATCGTGTGAGTCTTGCTTGTTGTTGAAAAAATCTTTGTCTAATCCAAGGTGAGTGATCGCTGTCCTGATATCCAGAAGCTCTTTTTTGCCGTAAGATATGTAGGCAGAAACATTATGTACAAAATAAGTTACAAATAACGTGAAAAAACCCCACATAATAACACAATTGGTTGGGTGCCCGTAAAACTGATGCCATTTCTTCCGGCGCCCCTATAGGACCAGCATGACCATTAATAGGACCAGCATGACCATTAATAGGACCAGCATGACCATTAACAAGACCATGACCATTAATAGGAGGATGTGGAGTAGGGACAATTGTAGAACGTTTCACATGACCTGCAGCATCACCATTCACATGACCTGCAGCATCCCTCTTATTCCATTTGCAAACCTGTTTGCATAACAGAAAGGCACACTGAGGGAGGAGGATGTCTTCCCTGTAACGCACAGCGTTGAGATTGCCTGCAATGACAACAAGCTCAGTCCGATGATGCTGTGACACACCGCCCCAGACCATGACGAACCCTCCACCTCCAAATCAATCCCACTCCAGAGTACAGGCCTCGGTGTAACGCTCATTCCTTCGACGATAAACGTGAATCCGACCATCACCCCTGGTGAGACAAAACCACGACTCGTCAGTGAAGAGCCCTTTTTGCCAGTCCTGTCTGGTCCAGCGACGATGGGTTTGTGCCCATAGGCGACATTGTTGCCGGTGATGTCTGGTGAGGACCTGCCTTACAACAGGCCTACAAGCCCTCAGTCCAGCCTCTCTCAGCCTACTGCGGACAGTCTGAGCACTGATGGAGGGATTTTGCGTTCCTGATGTAACTCGGGCACTGGTGTAACATCTCACAGCAAGAACTGGCAAATCTGATGCAGTCCATGAGGAGGAGATGCACTACAGCACTTAATGCAGCTGGTGGCCACACCAGATACTGACTGTTACTTTTGATTTTGACCTCCCCTTTGTTCAGGGACACATTTCTGTTAGTCAAATGTCTGTGAAACTTGTTTATGTCTCAGTTGCTGAGTCTTGTTATGTTCATACAAATATTTACACATGTTAAGTTTGCTGAAAATAAACACAGTTGACAGTGAGAGGACATTTATTTTTTTTGCTATATAGATTTTGTAAAGAAGAAACATCTAAATGACATGTATGATACATGATAACCATACATAATGACTAGTCATTATTGCTGAATGATTTTACATAGTGGTAACCACAATTAGTCACCATATAAGGGGTGTGAGAACACATGCAATTTTTTTTAACATGGAGCAGGATAGACCGCAAGGGAGAGGAGGAAATGAAAGAGCTTGTGGACAAGGGGCCCATCAAAGAGGTGGGCATGGGCCCTATCAAAGAGGTCAGAGAGGTGGGTATGGGCCCTATCAAAGAGGTCAAATAAATGGGCATGGGCCCTATGAAGGAGGTCAGAGAGGTGGGTATGGGCCCTATCAAAGAGGTCAAATAAATGGGCATGGGCCCTATGAAGGAGGTCAGAGAGGTTGGTATGAGCCCTATCAAAGAGGTCAAATAAATGGGCATGGGCCCTATGAAGGAGGTCAGAGAGGTGGGTATGGGCCCTATCAAAGAGGTCAAAGAGGTGGACATTGGCCCTATCAAAGAGGTCAAAGAGGTGGACATGGGCCCTATCAAAGAGGTCAAAGAGGTGGACATGGGCCCTATCAAAGAGTTCAAAGAGGTGGACATGGGCCCTATTAATACGTCATTGTGTGTGACAATGTCAGGTTCCACTATGCAGAGGTGGTTAAGGCATGGTAGAAGGTCAAATATAGACATTTGTATAGATAGTGAAATTAACAGCAGGCTTTTCCATAATGTGTGATAATACAGACAGTTGTATCTATAGTGAAATGAATAGCAGGCTTTTCCATAATGTGGGATAATGAAATCAGCCTTATGGCTCCAACTATACACACTTTCAGTATCAATTTTTGGGCATATGTTACACATAAACACACACGCACGTGCACACGCACACTACATACATACGGCATACACAGAAAATGAGATGCTGCATTGTGTTCTGTACTTCCATGCCATATTTGGAGATACACCAGTACATTCTACTGTGGACTGAAGAGGAAGCCATGCCATATTTGTGGTCTTATTTACATACATGATTTCAGTATATGTTCATGGTCCAGTGTGGGATGTTTAGTGTATCAGTTCCTGGTGTTAACGTTCATAGTCCAGGTGAAGAGCTGGAACAGAATCAGACTCTATATACACTATCATACACAGGTTGTCAGTATACAGAACAATAACATGTGATATGTTGCTTTGTGTTCTGTTCATCACCACTCTATAACTCTATTGGACACTGCTGTAGTGATATTCATCTCACAGACTGTTATGGTGGGAAATTACATACTCTGTTATGCAGATGTGCTGTATAAGCTTAATTGTTGCATCTCGTTGTGTTGTTGTCCTCCGGTGGCTAGCAAGATAGCTAAAATTGGCCCTTTCCTAAAGTAGCCATGGATGGAGATTGGGATGTGGTTTTACTTAATTGTCAGTACTGGCCAATGATTATAATGGTGATTCTGATCCAACCATTCATTTCATACGTTGTTGCACCCCTGGCCTGAGAGGATGGATGTTCAATATGTAGCTAGATGTAGAAGGCTAATGTTAACTAGCTAACGTTGCCCATGAATGGAAGTTAGGCTAGCGAAAGAGCATTTTAGCCAGGTAGCCTAGGACAACAAAAAATAAAAGCATGTACTGTATGACAGAGTGATATACCGTTTTGTCAACATGAAAGAGAGGAGGATGGCATTGGTGTTTCTCTACAAGTAGGATGAGTACACGTTTTTCTACTTGCACGAACGCGCTCGCACCCACACACACACACAAAAATCAGAACCATGGAAAGCCACATCATATTTAGCTCACGTTGATTGGACTCAATTGTTTTTTAGTTGGATTAGACTAAGCAGAGGGGATTTGATGATGTTGAAATGTTGATGTTGAAATGGTGCTGGAATAGTGGAGGCAGCTCCTGTTTTCTTAGTGACTTGTGGTAACTCTGTGGTTCTAAATCAATAGTTGTTTAGTGGTCTGAAAATGTAGGAAACATTAACTTGCTTGACCATACTGTAGGTCATGTAACTGTCTGTTACTGTACATGCAATATGCTTTGTGGACTTCACTGGACAGATGTTGCTCTCCGGTTTTGTGATGAAACAAAGGTGTGGTTGAATGTATTCTGCCACTGTGTCTTCATATTGTCTCTATCTTTAGGATTATATATATGTGTACAGTATGTGACAAGAACAGAGGGTTCAGGTTCAACATTTCAAACTTACATAAACACATGTACCTGCCAGCCACAAGCATTTTTTAAGACACCCTCTCTGTCCTGTACATCTCAACTGTGAAATCAGTATCTAACCAAATAGTTCCCAAGCCTTCTGCTAACCTAGATATGAGAGAAGCAGTGATCCATGGTCTCTAGCAGAGCATACCAGGTGTACTGAACTATCACGGTGGTTTTACAAAGAAGGCTGATAGCGCAAGGTGAGGTGATATTTAGAACAAAGACTCTTCTGGACATTATCATTAAAGGAAGTATATCTCTCATGTAATGTCATCACATTATATGACATCAATGTGATACATACTTTGGTCTTTCATTTTGTAGTCAGTACTACTGTTAAACTGCAATTCAATTTGTCTCTCTGAGTTTATCTGACAAAATCTTTAACATCCTGTTTACCTGATATGTTAAATATGTTAAATATGTTTCCTGAAAAACATTTAGTGTTTAAGGCAGAACTTTGATATCCACATTTTGTGTTTTGTGATGAATAAATGTTGGCATGTCATCCTTTAATAACGAATGGAAATTTGAACAATATAACAAACACGAGTAGCATATAGACATGAAACACAACCAATTCTGACTGGGGAAAGAACCTAAGGCCAGATATAGGGGAGGTAACAAGTGAGGTAATGGAGTCCAAGTGTGTCTGATGATGACGTGCAGCGGTGTGTAATGATTGATGCCAGGACTGGTGGCTTGTATAATGGCGACGTCGAGCGCCGGAGGGGAGGAGTGGGAGTAGACGTGACCCCAGCTGTAGGTGTAATGCCAGGAGCATCTTGTAGATTTGACAGCTCTAACGTAGTTCCACCTTCGACACCACCAAAACAACAGCTTTGCCGATGTCGGCTAATGCAGATCTGATTGAATAGAGCCCTTGTGGTAGAAAATAGAAGTTGCAGACAAAAGTGGCTACAAAGCAGAGAAAAATAAGTGCATGTTGGCCGCAGTACTTTGACCTCACTGGAGGGTTACAGTCGTTGTCGTACATCACTCGATTTTAGAAAAAGAGCAGATGAGTGTCTGCGACCCACCTAGACAACACTTGACTTTTCTTCCAAAAATGTAGCTTAAAGATGTGTTTATTTGTTGGGTCAGTAGGAAAGACATAAACCACTGTAAAGATGTGCTGTTGGAAATGTCTGGGATTACAGCACTACAACCATTTATCAGGTGTGGATTTTTCTACAAGGACTATTCTCTGAACCTCAGTGTAGACCCCCAGATGCACAACAGAGAGAGGGGGACCCTCCACCTCAGTGAAGACCACCAGATGGACGACAGAGAGAGGGGGACCCTCCACCTCCGTGAAGACCCCTAGGAAATAAAATCTCCACTTCACTGACACTCAACACTGGGGCACCACAAGGGTGCGTGCTCAGCCCCTTCCTGTACTCCCTGTACACCCATGACTGCGTGGCAATGAAAAGCCTCCAACTCAATCATCACGTTTGCAGACGACACAACAGTAGTGAGCTTGATTACCAACAACCACGAGACAGCCTACAGGGAGGCGGTGAGGGCACTCGGAGTGTGGTGTCAGCAAAACAACCTCTCACTCAACGTAACAAAGGACATGATCGTGGACTTCAGGAAACAGCAGAGGGAGCACCGCCTTATCAAAGGGACAGTAGTGGAGTAGGTGGAAAGTTTTAACACTCACATTTTAGTCATTTAGCAGACGCGCTTATCCAGAGTGACTTACAGTAGTGAATGCATACATTTTATACATTTTTTTCGTACTGGTCCCCCATGGGAATTGAACCCACAACCCTGGCGTTGCAAACACCATGCTCTACCAACTGAGCCACACGGGACCGTTTCTCGGCATACACATCACGGACAAACTGAAATGGTCCACCCACACAGACAGTGTTGTGAAGAAGGTGCAGCAGCGCCTCTTCAACCTCAGGAGGCTGAAGAAATGTGTCTTGTCACTTAAAACCCTGACAAACCTTTACAGATGCACAGTCGAGAGCATCCTGTCGGGCTGTATCACTGCCTGGTACGGCAACTGCACTGCCTTCAACCGCAAGGCTCTCCAGAGGGTTTGTGCGGTCTGCACAACACATCAACGCGGGCAAGCTACCTGCCCTCCAGGACACCTACAGCACCCGATGTCACAGAAAGGCCAAAAGATCATCAAGGACAACAACCACCCGAGCCACTGCCTGTCCAACCCCCTGCCATCCAGAATGCGAGGTCAGAACAGGTGAATCAAAGCTGGGACTGAGAGATAGAAAAACAGCTTATATCTCAAGGCCATCAGACTGCTAAACAGCTATCACTAACTCAAAGAGACTGCTGCCTACATAGAGACTCAAATCACTGGCCACTTGAATAAATGGATCACTAGTCACTCTAAACAATGCCACTTTAATAATGTTAATATATCTTACTCATCTCATATGTACACTATCATTCAAAGGTTTGGGGTCACTTAGAAATATCCTTGTTTTTGAAGAAAAGCACATTTTTTGTCCATTAAAATAACATCAAATTGATCAGAAATACAGTATAGACACTGTTAATGTTGTAAATGACTATTGTAGCTGGAAATGGCAGATTTTTTATGGAATATCTACATAGGCGTACAGAGGCCCATTATCAGCAACCATCACTCCTGTGTTCCAATGGCATGTTGTGTTAGCTAATCCAAGTTTATAATTTTAAAAGGCTAATTCATCATTAGAAAACCGTTTGGCAATTATGTCAGCAAAGCTGTAAACTGTTGTACTGATTAAAGAAGCAATAAAACTGGCCTTCTTTAGACTAGTTGTTGCGTAAAACAACAAACAGGAAACGAGACAGCGTAACAGTGGCGATATAACATGAACACTGGAACAATATCGACTGAGGAAAGAACGTAAGGGAGGGACAGATAAAGGGGAGGTAATGAGGAAGGTAATGGAGTCCAGGTGTGCGTAAGAAGGACAGGTGGTTAGAACTCCAGCAACCTCAAACACCGGGGGAGAGGAGCATGAGTAGACATGACACATAGGCACAGACACATGCATACAAACACACAGTAACATACGCACTATACACACACTCACGCATGGATTTTGTGTTTTAATAACATTGTAATACATTCACAACAGATTTCACAACATATTAAGTGTGTGCTCTCAGGCCTCTACCACCACATATCTAAAATGGTATAACTGCCTTCATTTTGCTGGACCCTACGAAGAGTAGCTGCTGCCAACTAAACATACACAAACAGGTTTGCGTTGTCTGTCATCAGACGATGGCGTACCCCTTGGACAGTGACGTGCCTCTTCAGTTTTACGATCTCAGTGTTGCTCCTCATATCTGCAGGTAGTCCAGTTCAAACCAGCCTGAAAAAGAGTCCACCAGGACCAAGTACATCTTACCCTGCCATTCAAACACGTCCGCAGCAGTCATTGACCACGGCAGTTGAGGTATGTCATGCAACAGCACTGGTTTAAGAGCATCACAGGAAGCACAGCAGGACACCTCCCTCTCTACGTCAGCACACATTGAGGTTCAGTACATAGTCTCCCTTGCCCTATGTTTTGTTGCCTCATCCCCTGCGTGTCCTTGATGCAGTTGGCCTGCATAGAATTATGGTAGGGACAAGGGGATTAGCAACCTTTGACCCCTCAGTATGAGCCCATGTCCTGTAAACTCTTCTCTCATGGCATAGCAGGGGCAACCGTCTTGGGGAAGCGAAGCTCCTTTGATGATTTTGGCCAGCCATTTAGAATGACTTCCCTGAGGCGCTGGCATGTGACGTCTGTTGCCACCGCAGCCCTTAATTCTTCAGTGCAACAAGAGGACAGAAATTACATGACATCAAAGGACTCCTGGTGGAACACCCACCCATCTACAGCTGCAAACTAATATGACCCCATTGTATAAAGGGGAAACTATCATGAACACGATGGTGTTCTCCGTTTTGCTCTAAGACCCCCACAAGTATCACGGGACTTGTCTGAATGTACCCATTCAAATTACTGGAAGTATGGTGGTAGTTTTGTGACAACAAAAATAAGGGGTTAAATATCTGTCAAAAAAACTCAAATATTTCCTGTGCTTTATTATGTACAGTACAGCTGAACATATGCATATGACATTTCTCTTGGGGAAGATCCTTTCCTCCACCGACATAGTGACATGGATCCTTCAGGTATCCTGACTTAAGATCTGTGCGCTTTTCTCATAAATCATTCAATGACAGAATTGCGAAAAAAATTTGGGTAAGCATGCTGATCTCAAGTAAGAATACTGTCTTTAATGCACAGACAAAAATGCAGGTTTGACTCTTGGTTCAAGTTTAAGCCTAAGTTTAAGCCTAATGAACACATTACATTGTCATGAACATCACCAACAAACTAACATGTTCCAAGCACACCAAGACAGTTGTGAAGAGGGCACGATAAAACCTATTCCCCCTCAGGAGACAGAAAAGATTTGACATGGGTCCTCAGATCCTCAAAAGGTTCTACAGCTGCACCATCAACAGCATCCTGACTGGTTGCATCACTGCCTGGTATGGAAACTGCTCGGCCTCTGAGCACAAGGCACTACAGAGGGTAGTGCGTACGGCCCAGTACATCACTGGGGCCAAGCTTCCTGCCATCCAGGACCTCTATACCAGGCTGTGTCAGAGGAAGGCTCTAAACATTGACAAAGACTCCAGCCACCCTAGTCATCGACTGTTTTCTCTGCTACCGCACGGCAAGCAGTACCGGAGCGCCAAGTCTAGGTCCAAAAGGCTTCTAAAAAGCTTCTACCCCCAAGCCTTAAGACTCCTGAACAGCTAATCAAATGACTACCCAGACTATTTGCATTGTCCCCCCCTCTTTTACACTGCTGCTACTCTCTGTTATTATCTAGTCATTTTAATATCTCCACCCACATGTATATATTACCTCAATTACCTCGACTAACCGGTGCCCCCGCACATTGACTTTGTACCGATACCCGCTGTATATAGCCTCGCTATTGTTATTTTACCTGTGGTAAATTCAATTGATTGGACATTGATTTGGAAAGGCACACACATGTCAATATAAGGTCCAACATTTTACAGTGCATGTCAGAGCAAAAACCAAGCCATGAGGTCGAAGGATTTTTCCATAAAGCTCTGAGACAGGATTGTGTCGAGGCACAGATCTGGGGAAGGGTACCAAAAAATATCTGCAGCATTGAAGGTCCCCAAGAACACAGTGGCCTCCATAATACTTAAATGGAAGAAGTTTGGAACCACCAAGACTCTTCCTAGAGCTGGCTGCCCAGCCAAACTGAGCAATTTGGGGAGAAGGGCCTTGGTCAAGGAGGTGACCAAGAAACCGATGGTCACTCTGACAGAACTCCAGAGTTCCTTTGTGGAGATTGAAAAACCTTCCAGAAGGACAATAATCTCTGCAGCACTCCACCAATAAGGCCTTTATAATGTAGAGCGGCCAGATGGAAGCCACTCTTCAGTATAATGCACATGACAGCCCGCTTGGAGTTTGCCAAAAGTCACCAAAAGACTCTCAGAAACAAGATTCTCTGGTCTGATGAAACCAAGATAGAACTTTGGCCTGAATGCCAAGCATCTCATCTGGAGGAAGCCTGCACCATCCCTATGATGAAGCATGGTTGTGGCAGCATCATGCTGTGGGGATGTTTTTCAGTGACAGAGAGACAAGTCAGGATCGAGGGAAATATTTGTATTTTTTTTTAACCCTTATTTTACCAGGTAAGTTGACTGAGAACACATTCTCATTTACAGCAACAACCTGGGGAATAGCTACAGGGGATGATTAGGTGGCCATGATGGTATGAAGGCCATATTGGGAATTTAGCCAGGACACCAGAGTTAACACCCCTACTCTTACAATAAGTACCATGGGATCTTCAGTGACCACAGAGAGTAAGGACACCCATTTAACATCCCATCCAAAAGATGGCAATGTCCCCAATCACTGCCCTGGGGTATTGGATATATTTTTTTTAGACCTGAGGAAAGGGTGCCTCCTACTGGCCCTCCACCACCACTTCTAGCAGCATCTGGTCTCCCATCCAGGGACTGACCAGGACCAACCCTGCTTAGGTTCAGAAGCAAGCCAGCAGTGGGATGCAGGGCGGTATGCTGCTGGCCAAGATGAACAGAGCAAAGTGCAGAGAAATCCTTGATGAAAACCTGCTCCAGAGCGCTCAGGACCTCAAACTGGGGTGAAGGTTCACCTTCCAACAGGACAGCGACCCTAAGCACACAGCCAAGACAATGCAGGAGTGGCTTCAGGACAAGTCTCTGAATGTCCTTGAGTGGCCCAACCAGAGCCCGGACTTGAACCCAATCGAACATCTCTGGAGAGGCCTGAAAATAGCTGTCCAAGAAAACCCGAGGCTGTAATCACTCCCAAAGTTTATTCAACAAAGTACCCGAGTGAAGGGTCTGAATACTTACGTGAATGTGATATTTACATTTTTTATTTTTTATGAAGTAGCAAGCATTTCTACAAACCTGTTTTTGCTTTGTCATTATGGGTTATTGTGTGTTGATTGAGCGAAAAAAAGGGGTCTGAATACTTTCCGAATGTACTGTATACATACTTGCTAACAGACAGAGATATATTGTTGTATTTCTGGTTGATAGATGTTAGAGCATATTAATACAGTAATATACTGTAGTAGACAGGTTTGTCATGAAATCAAGGAGGGGAGAAGACAGGGTAGATAACAAACATACTTTGCTCATTCTAAGAGGTCACAACTGATTGGTCTAATGCAAATGGGACCAGACCAATGAGATGAGAGTTGATATCCACAGTGTTGGTATCCAAATGAGAATTACTAAACATCTGAGTGGAGAATAGAACATGTCATGATAACATTATTAAACACTTGTAGTAGTAAAACTCAACAGACATAAGTCATAGTTCATCTATGACATCACTATAGGATGTAATATTAGGTAACACTTTACTTGTTGGACTCTAGTTCATCTATGACATCACTATAGGATGTAATATTAGGAAACACTTTACTTGTTGGACTCTAGTTCATCTATGACATCACTATAGGATGTAATATTAGGTAACACTTTACTTGACACCCAGCGTCATAACACATTGACAGTCATAACTATGTCATAATATATCATAACAGCTGACATAACTTGACATCACTTGCCACAATATGGTCATAACACTATTGTGACACATATATTTAGACCTGTTGTAACATTCTGTATATCGTGTTATTTTATGGCTAGTTATGAAACTTACATAAGAGTGTCAAAACCCACAAAACGTACCATGGTAGTTATTTTATGTCGGGCTATGACACCTATCAAATCCATCAAATCCATAGACCGAGCTATGGATACAAAGAATGACCATCCATGATATCAAAACTCTATTTTTAGCCTTGTTTTGAGGCTATACAGTGTTTGTTTACAATTGCATTGTTTACAAACATTGGAGTAAAATCAGATTAGGGCTCTATTAAATCCGTATCGCTGAAGCACTAAAGATATTTAAAAGGACATATTCCCGCGTTGGTGGAGACTGCATGCACGGTAAACGCTGCATAAATCGGCTCAATTGGAAATTATCTCAACATTTCTATTGCACAATCTACAGCCTCATCGCAAGTCAGGCTTCCCTAAAACGGGAATGCCTGGGGAAGATCATTGACGCCTTGCAACATGTCAAACCAATGAAATGCCTTGATTGGGTGGAGCACCAAAAGTGCTCACTAAATGAGTGCCGTAGATGTAAGAGTGAGTGATGAAGCCAGGAAATCTCAGATTAGAACCACATCAAAATATGTTGATGTCTATGTTGTGTATAGATCACACTTCTGACAAAATAGAATTCAGTTTTTCCTTCAGGTTGTCTTCCATTTTCTGCAATGTTCCAAACTAGCATACGAAACAACTTTAAAATGTGTCCTTCCCGGTCTGAAAACAATGACAAACACAACATGTAGCACCAATGGGCATGTGGGGGGAGTGTTCTTGAAATGGAACATCCAATCAAAATCTTGCACGTTTTACTCTAGGGTTAAGAACAGAGGAACTGATCAGAATCCCTGACTCCTCCCATGGTTGGTCTAATGCCCGCTAGCCACGAAACACGACCAATGAGATGAGAGTGTATATATGCAATTGAGAAACATTACAGTGAATGTGTGAGGATGGATGAGACCACGGGTTTCATAATGGAAGAACTACCATCTAGTGTTGGAGTACAGCCACTACAGTAGTGATATGAGATACTCATGTCTCTGTCTTCGCTGTACTGTCAGACCCTGTATGTGGAGAGAGGAAGGCTGTCTTCCCTGTACTGTCAGACCCTGTATGTAGAGAGAGGAAGGCTGTCTTCCCTGTACTGTCAGATCCTGTATGTGGAGCGAGGAAGGCTGTCTACCCTGTACTGTCAGACCCTGTATGTGGAGAGAGGAAGGCTGTCTTCCCTGTACTGTCAGACCCTGTATGTGGAGAGAGGAAGGCTGTCTTCCCTGTACTGTCAGACCCTGTATGTCAGACCCTATATGTCAGACCCTATATGTCAGACCCTGTATGTCAGACCCAGTACTGTCAGACCCTGTATGTAGAGAGAGGAAGGCTGTCTTCCCTGTACTGTCAGACCCTGTATGTAGAGAGAGGAAGGCTGTCTTTCCTGTACTGTCAGACCCTGTATGTGGAGAGAGGAAGGCTGTCTTCCCTGTACTGTCAGACCCTGTATGAGAGGAGAGGAAGGCTGTCTTCCCTGTACTGTCAGATCCTGTATGTGGAGAGAGGAAGGCTGTCTTCCCTGTACTGTCAGACCCTGTATGTGGAGAGAGGAAAGCTGTCTTCCCTGTACTGTCAGACCCTGTATGAGAGGAGAGGAAGGCTGTCTTCCCTGTACTGTCAGATCCTGTATGTGGAGAGAGGAAGGCTGTCTTCCCTGTACTGTCAGACCCTGTACGTAGAGAGAGGAAGGCTGTCTTCCCTGTACTGTCAGACCCTGTATGTGGAGAGAGGAAGGCTGTCTACCCTGTACTGTCAGACCCTGTATGTGGAGAGAGGAAGGCTGTCTTCCCTGTACTGTCAGACCCTGTATGTGGAGAGAGGAAGGCTGTCTTCCCTGTATTGTCAGACCCTGTATTTGGAAAGAGGAAGGCTGTCTTCCCTGTACTGTCAGACCCTGTATGTGGAGAGAGGAAGGCTATGTTCCCTTTACTGTCAGACCCTGTATGTGGAGAGAGGAAGGCTGTCTTCCCTGTACTGTCAGACCCTGTATGTGGAGAGAGGAAGGCTGTCTTCCCTGAACTGTCAGACCCTGTATGTGGAGAGAGGAAGGCTGTCTTCCCTGTACTGTCAAACCCTGTATGTAGAGAGAGGAAGGTGGAGGGTCCCCCTCTCTCTACGGTCCATCTGAGGGTCTTCACTGAGGTTCAGATGTTCACACTGTTTCAAAACGTTTTCTCTGTACTGAACACAACCCTGGTTTAGTGTACCCTGTTACTACCCATCACTGTGACCAAAGTTGATGAATTTGCTGCCATCTAGCAATGAAGAATGGAAACTACATGAGTGATATTCATGAAGAATATAAATGAATGACACCCTGTCTGCTCTTAAGTTGTCATTACCTTCATTGATTCATATTACCTCTACTGACGAGTAGTATCTCAAAATATTTTTGTCTGCTCAAGGAGTAACACAATCCATTTAAGAGATGATTTGGGCATGAAATTAAATAAATGCTAAATGGGGGAGATTTACATTCGGAATTGGTCCCAAAATTCTAATGTTGGTAGTGGCTTGTTTAAGGTAATTAAATTTACAATATCAATCAAGATAATATAAATCATAAGACAGTTATGTATATTCTTCCTAATCCATAGATCGGATAAATATGAGGAAAGAAAATATCTATACATGTAAAATTGCTGAACCAGCCCTTTATAAGAGACATTCAAAATCAACCACTAGTACATACGCCCATGCATTTCACCTGAAAAGATCTGAAATGATATGATAGTTTAAAGGGGGCAGTGCAGTCAAAAAACATGATTTTCCTTATTTTTTTTCCAAAATTATATTTCCACACCATTATGGTAAAAATAACACTCAGAAATTTTGAAAATTATGATAATGCCATTTTAGTGTGAGCTATAAAAAATACAAATAAAAACTTCTGGAATTTCAGCCTGTTCAGGTGAGATGTGGTTTTTGGCCCACAGCATTACATCACAAGCTGATCTGATTATTCCATGACATCACAATCTGATCTGGGGCTCCCGAGTGGTGAAGCTGTCTAAGGCACTGCATCTCAGTGCTAGAGGTGTCACTACAGAGTCTGGTTCGATCCCGGGCTATATCACAACCAGCCATGATTTGGAGTCCCATAGGGCGGCGCACAATTGGCCCAGCGTCATCAAGGCTACTTTGAAGAATATAAAATATGTTTAGATTTGTTTTACACTTTTTTTGGTTACTACATGATTCCATATGTGTTAATTCATAGTTTTGATGTCTTTACTATTAATCTACAATGTAGAAAATAGTCAAAATAAAGAAAAATTGAATTGAATGAGTAGGTGTTCTAAACTATTGACTGGTAATGTATGTATATGTGGAAGGCCGCCACAAGGCGGATGCGGTGGATTGAGACGCAGCCCACACAAAACTACTGATATTACTAGTTTAAAATTACTGATTTTTTATTATGTTACGCAGATTGACCCACCAGTGTGTCAATAGACTCTAGGGGGATACTAGAGTCTACTCTAGAGAATATGTCTTTAAAGATGAGTAGGCTACTGTAACACACTAGAGTAGTCCAAAGGTCTTTATGTTGTACATTGTCTGCCATCTAGTGTTGGGATTCAACTATTACATCAGTGATAATCATGTCCACATGCTGCTGACAGCAAAGTCACCAACATTTCCTCATCTTACAGTAAAACACCCATAGAAATATTATCCAGTCAGTTTTAGTTGATTCTATTTCTATAAAACACCATATTACCAATATAGTACTTTGTAAACCTTTCTAAAGTCACAACTGAAATGATGTGACCATAAACTTAGAAACACTGGATAATCCCTTACTTCTAAAAAGTTAACAGTTAATTGACAAACCCTTTATAGACTATGTGTAGATTCTACCCTAAAGTAAAGTCTTAATGTATTCTGCATCTCTCAGCAGTGTACCGTCTCACTCTAAAACATGGATGTGGATGCAGTTAACAGACAATAAAACAGACAGGAAACAGCCAGGAAACAGACAATAAAACAGACAGGAAACAGAATTCTTGCTCATGTTTTATTATTATGAAGACCTCACTTCATACAGAGACAGAGAGGATGGAAGAGAGAGAGAACATCTGAGAGGTTTAGACCTCACTTCATACAGAGACAGAGAGGATGGAAGAGAGAGAACATCTGAGAGGTTTAGACCTCACTTCATACAGAGACAGAGAGGATGGAAGAGAGAGAGAACATCTGAGAGGTTTATACCTCAATTCATACAGAGACAGAGAGGATGGAGGAGAGAGAGAACATCTGAGAGGTTTAGACCTCACTTCATACAGAGACAGAGAGGATGGAAGAGAGAGAGAACATCTGAGAGGTTTAGACCTCACTTCATACAGAGACAGAGAGGATGGAAGAGAGAGAGAACATCTGAGAGGTTTAGACCTCACTTCATACAGAGACAGAGAGGATGGAAGAGAGAGAGAACATCTGAGAGGTTTAGAACTCACTTCATACAGAGACAGAGAGGATGGAAGAGAGAGAGAACATCTGAGAGGTTTAGGACTCACTTCATACAGAGACAGAGAGGATGGAAGAGAGAGAGAACATCTGAGAGGTTTAGAACTCAAGCAGCTGGTGCACCCTGGTTGGCACGGGTTTCATCCTGTAGGAGAAGAAGACCTCTTTTGCCACGTCCCCTCTTGTTATTCTTCTTGAGTGATAAAGGGATCGGTTCCTTATTGCAGTAGTTTCTAGCCAAATATTGGATGAATTTATTGGCACCTTCCTATGGACGGTTGATAAAGAGACAAAATCAGGTGATACACAGTGTCTCCAGAAAATTCCAATCACAATTACAATGTATCCTCCTTTAATGAGGAAACAGAGATTTTCAATTGGAATTGACCAGCAATTTTGAGTGTACCCATTCCAGGAAGAAAAAGCAGGAAGTGTACCCTTCAATCTGTGCTGTGATTAATTGAGTCAACTAAACTGACATTACCACAAATACGTTTGGCTTAAAAAACAAATAGAAAACCATTTTATATCACAACGCCTCTCATTATTCTAAAGATCTAATTTAACTTTATATAATAATACGGTCTAAGGCACTGCATCTCAGTGCTAGAGGCATCACTACAGACCCTGGTTCGATTCCAGACTGTTTCACGACAGGCTGTGATTGGGAGTCCCATAGGCGCACAATTGGCAAAGGTAAAAAAATACATATAAAATATGAAGAGTGTGTAAATAGTATTTTTATTGTCTCTTGGTTTCTTTCCAATGTATAACTCTTAAGTTCGATTGATCTCTTTATCTATAGATAAGGTAAAGGAGTCAATTGAACTCGACCAAAACAATGGAATTGCAATGGAAACTCGTGGGGGAAACATTCCGAATCTCCTCATTGCCCCCCAGCAAAATTAGCCTACATTTAGGCTATTGTTTATTTCACACTATGTTGAGGTACAAATCGGAGTATAATGCTTGTATGGGCATCAACCTTAACACATGTTCATGTCATTGTTAACTATCAACTAAAAACAACTTTGACCACCACCACCTATTTCTGTATGCTAGCTATACTAACCAGCTTATACAAACGAGAGATAGCATTTAGCAGTCACTTCTTCTAAACCTGAAAAGGGGCAACTTCTATTCTACAGCGAAAATAGACAAATATATCCAAGTCAATCATGATGGATTGACAAATATCCACTTTGTTAGATGAGATGTTGATTGTGTGCCAATCTGGTCAATAGGAACGTCTGCATTCCATTGACTTCTTTACCGCATCTATTGCGAGTACCCATGGGTTTACCAGTACAATTGCCAGGGTTACAGTAGATCTTCCAAGCCTGTTCTATTCATTCTATTTCTACGTAATTGACTGATTTCATGGTTGCTATGGGTTGACTTACATCCACTAACCATCTTGTAACAATTCATATCACATAGCTTACAGAGTTTATTTGTTTTTAAATTCCAGTTGATGTTAAAACAATTATCAAAGCCAAATACTTTTGGTGGATTATAATATGGATTTCAAAAGTTACGTTGTTGTTGAGTCTCAATGTTGGATTAAAGAAATAAACGTACCTGTTTGCAGGTTGCAGAACCATAGCGAATAACTGTAGCAAGATGCTCACAATTATCAGAAATAGGACCGTATAATCCTTTACATCTGTTGTGCAGAGTTGTAATATCCTGAATCATGTCTTCGACTTTTCTCATTTTCAAATCTGCAGTATCTCTATTTTGTACCTCAGGAGTACTGTTTTCTGTAACATCCTCCAGTTTGGCAAACACACAATTTGCATTTCCTGGATCAGTGATTTCACCTGATAAAGTAAAAAGAAAGGTCTTTGACATGAGTAGAAATGTTTAACATAAAGGATTTAACCTGTCTGGGCTAGGGGGCAGTATTGAGAATTTTGGAAAAAATATGTTCCCATTTTTAACTGCCTCCTACACCAACTCAGAAGCTAGAATATGCATATTATTGTTCAGGTTTGGATAGAAAACACTCTGAATTTTCTAAAACTGTTTGAATGGTGTCTGTGAGTATAACAGAACTCCTATGGCAGGCAAAAACCTGACAAGGTTTCAAGCAGGAAGTACCCTGTCTGACAAGGAGTCGTGCGTCTTGCATCTTTTTATTGAAAAGTAAGGATCTTAGCTGTAACGTGACAATTCCCAGGGCTCCAATAGGCTCTCAGAACCCGCGAAAAACCTGAAGGTTTACGAGGGAGCCTCAGGCTGAAACACATTATCACCTTTTGTAAGTGGCTGCTCCGAGGACCTTTGAATGAGGCGCGTGCACGAGTCGCTTCTGAGGAGAAATTTTATTCGGCTGTTTAGGCTCAATGCATACTCCCGGTCGGAATATTATCACTAATCTACGAGTTAAATGGCATAAAAATTGGTTTTAAACAGCGGTTGACATGCTTCGAAGTACGGTAATGGAATATTTAGACATTTTTGACACGCCAATGCGCCATGCGCGGGACCGTGAAGAAGCATTCTAGAACTCACGAACAAAACGTCGCTGTTTGGATATAACGATGGATTATTTGGGACCAAACCAACATTTGTTATTGAAGTAGAAGTCCTGGCAGTGTATTCTGATGAAGAACAAGCAAGGTAAGAACATTTTTCTTATAGGAAATGTGATTTTGGTGGAGGCTGACCTGGGTGGGTATCTAAATAGCTAGCCCTGTAATGCCGGGCTATGTACTTAGATTATTGCAAAATGTGCTTCATCCGAAAAGCTATTTTAAAATCGGACATATCGAGTGCATAGAGGAGTAATGTATCTATAATTCTTAAAATAATTGTTATGCTTTTTGTGAACGTTTATCGTGAGTAATTTAGCAAACTGTTAGTAAATTCTACGGAAGTTTGCGGGGGTTATGCTTTTTCTGAACGTCACATGCTAATGCAAAAAGCTGTTTTTTGATATAAATATGAACTTGATTGAACAGACATGCATGTATTGTATAACACAATGTCCTAGGTGTGTCATCTGATGAAGATCATCAAAGGTTAGTGCTGCATTTAGCTGTGGTTTGGGTTTATGTGACATGATATGCTAGCTTGAAAAATGGCTGTCTGATTTTTTCTGGCTGGGCACTCTGCTGACATAATCTAATGTTTTGCTTTCGTTGTAAAGCCTTTTTGAAATCGGACAGTGGGGTTAGATTAACGAGATTCTTGTCTTTAAATAGCTGTAAAATAGTCATATGTTTGAGAAATTGAAGTAATAGTATTTCTAACGATTCAAAAATCGCGCCACTGGAATTTCAGTAGCTGTTACGTAGGTGGGACGAAATCGTCCCACATACCCGAGAGAGGTTAAAAGGCTTATGTTTTATTGAACTTTTGTAAACTTACCTGAGAAGTGAAAAATGTCCTGTCCAGGAACTTTACCTCTGATATTTTTATCGGCCACGTAAATAGCATAGCGGTTATAGCTTGAAATGCCCAAAGTCGTCCTTGGAATTTTGATGATATCCCCAAATGTAAACTTAAATAAAAACAGTTCAATAGGTGACACATCATTAGTAATTATGAGCATTCCAACATAGACAAATGGTAATTGCTAATCAAATCTCTATTAATTTATGTAACGTCACACAACGCAGAGCATTTAGGGCTGATTTCAAGGTTCTACTGCTAACCTACAAAGCATTACAAGGGCTTGCTCCTGTCTATCTTTCCGATTTGGTCCTGCCGTACATACCTACACGTACGATACGGTCACAAGACGCAGGTCTCCTTATTGTCCCTAGAATTTCTAAGCAAACAGCTGGAGGCAGGGCTTTCTCCTATAGAGCTCAATTTTTATGGAATGGTCTGCCTATCCATGTGAGAGACGTAGACTCGGTCTCGACCTTTAAGTCTTTACTGAAGACTCATCTCTTCAGTAGGTCATATGATTGAGTGTAGTCTGGCCCAGGAGTTTGAAGGTGAACGGAAAGGCACTGGAGCAACGAACCGCCCTTGCTGTCTCTGCCTGGCCGGTTCCCCTCTCTCCACTGGGATTCTCTGGCTCTGACCCTATTACAGGGGCTGAGTCACTGGCTTACTGGTGCTCTTCCATGCCGTCCCTAGGATGGGTCTGTCACTTGAGTGGGTTGAGTCACTGACTTGATTTTCCTGTCCGGGTTGGTGCCCCCCCTCGGGTTCGTGCTGTGGAGGAGATCTTCGTGGGCTATACTCGGCCTTGTCTCAGGGTAGTAAGTTGGTGGTTGAAGATATCCCTCTAGTGGTGTGGGGGCTGTGCTTTGGCAAAGTGGGTGGGGTTATATCCTGCCTGTTTGGCCCTGTCCGGGGGTATCGTCGGACGGGGCCACAGTGTCTCCCAACCCCTCCTGTCTCAGCCTCCAGTATTTATGCCGCAATAGTTTATGTGTCGGGGGGCTAGGGTTAGTCTGCTATATCTGCAGTATTTCTCCTGAATTACTGGTAGTCATGTTCTGTAGATGTGTCCTAAAGTGAACTGACAGAAAACTAACTACCATAAGGACAGTACAATCAGGTTTTAAATCAGCTGAACCGAATTGTGCTTTCATGTATCGTTATTCAGGAAACAAATACTGTGATGTTATTGGTGTGTTCTATTTACCGTTCCTGCAGTATTTCCTTGTGCGGCCTGAGCCCCCTGTAAGGACAATAGAAAGATAATGTGGTCATCTTTAATGAAATGTGAACGCCACTCCAGATAATATCAACATACTTAATTGAAATGAAGACTGTTAACTGTCAGTAAAGTTAAGGTAGGCAATGATTTCACAGAATTTGAGAGAATGTATAACACAGTAGGCAAATGTTACAGTAAAAACACACACCATTAAGCATTATTAATGTACTGTAGCTTAAACTTCATACAATGTAACTACATAGTAATAACATGTTGTAGTTACATAGGAACTGCTACGCAATTACATGGTAACTAGAGTATAATGGTATGTTATTACACAAGTGAGATAGAGACAGACATTTCTGTGGCCCTGTGCATTATATACAATATATAATATATATATATATATATATGTGTGTATATATATATATATATAATATATATATATATATATATATACTGCTCAAAAAAATAAAGGGAACACTTAAACAACACATCCTAGATCTGAATGAAAGAAATAATCTTATTAAATACTTTTTTCTTTGCATAGTTGAATGTGCTGACAACAAAATCACACAAAAATAATCAATGGAAATCCAATTTATCAACCCATGGAGGTCTGGATTTGGAGTCACACTCAAAATTAAAGTGGAAAACCACACAACAGGCTGATTCAACTTTGATGTAATGTCCTTAAAACAAGTCAAAATGAGGCTCAGTAGTGTGTGTGTGGCCTCCACGTGCCTGTATGACCTCCCTACAACGCCTGGGCATGCTCCTGATGAGGTGGCGGATGGTCTCCTGAGGGATCTCCTCCCAGACCTGGACTAAAGCATCCGCCAACTCCAGGACAGTCTGTGGTGCAACGTGGCGTTGGTGGATGAAGCGAGACATGATGTCCCAGATGTGCTCAATTGGATTCAGGTCTGGCGGGCCTACCACTGTTGTGTCATCGGCAAATTGAATGATGGTGTTGGAGCCATGCCTGGCCGTGCAGTCATGAGTGAACAGGGAGCACAGGAGGGGGCTGAGCATGCACCCCTGAGGGGCCCCTGTGTTGAGGATCAGCGTGGCGGATGTGTTGTTACCTACCCTTACCACCTGGTGGCAGCCCGTCAGGAAGTCCAGGATCCAGTTGCAGAAGGAGGCATTTAGTCCTAGGGTCCTTAGCTTATTGGTGAGCTTTGAGGGCACTATGGTGTTGAATGCTGAGCTGTAGTCAATGAATAGCATTCTCACATAGGTGTTCCTTTTGTCCAGGTGGAAAAGGGCAGTGTGGAGTGCAATAGAGACTGCATTATCTGTGGATCTGTTGGGGCTGTATGCAAATTGGAGTGGGTCTAGGGTTTCTGGGATGATGGTGTTGATGTGAGCCATGACCAGCCTTTCAAAGCACTTCATGGCTACAGACGTGAGTGCTACGGGTTGGAAGTAATTTAGGCAGGTTACCTTAGTGTTCTTGGGCACAGGGACTATGGTGGTCTGCTTGAAACATGTTCGTATTACAGACTCAGGCAGGGAGAGGTTGAAAATGTCAGTGAAGACACTTGCTAGTTGGTCAGCGCATGCTCGCAGTACACGTCCTGGTAATTCGTCTGTCCCTGAGGCCTTGTGAATGTTGACCTGTCTAAAGGTTTTACTCACATCAGCTGCGGAGAGTGTGACCACACAGTCTTCCAGTACAGCTGGTGCTCTCGTGCATGTTTCAGTGTTATTTGCCTCGAAGCGAGCATAGAAGTAGTTTAGCTTGTCTGGTTGGCTCGTGTCACTTGGCAACTCTTGGCTTTGCTTTCCTTTGTAGTCTGTAATGGTTTGCAAGCCCTGCCACATCCGGCGAGCGTCAGAGCCGGTGTAGTACGACTCAATCTTAATCCTGTATTGACGCTTTGCCTGTTTGATGGTTCGTCGGAGGGCATAGTGAGATTTCTTATGAGCTTCAGGGTTAGAGTCCCGCTCCTTGAAAGCGGCAGCTCTAGTCTTTAGCTCAGTGCGGGTGCTGCCTGTAATCCATGGCTTCTGGTTGGGGTATGTACGTGGGGACGACGTCATCGATGCACTTCTTGATGAAGCCATTGACAGATGTGGTGTACTCCTCAATGTCATTGGAGGAATCGCGGAACATATTCCAGTCTGTGCTAGCAAAACAGTTCTGTTGCATCTGCTTCATCTGACCACTTTTTTATTGATCTAGTCACTGGTGCTTCTTGCTTTTATTTTTGCTTGTAAGCAGGAATCAGGAGGATGGAATTATGGTCAGATTTGCCAAATGGAGGGTGAGGGAGAGCTTTGTATGCGTCTCTGTGTGTGGAGTAAAGTTGGTCCAGAGTTATTTTCCCTCCGGATGCACATTTAATATACTGATAGAATTTTGGTAAAACTGATTTAAGTTTCCCTGCATTAAAGTCCCCAGCTACTAGTAGCGCCACCTCTGGATGAGCGTTTTCTTGTTTGCTTATGGCAGAATACAGCTCATTCAATGCTATCTTAGTGCCAGCCTCTGGCTGTGGTGGTATGTAAACAGCTACAAAGAATACAGATGAGCATATCATGAGAAACTCTACCTCAGGCGAGCAATAGCTTGAGACTTCTTTAGATATCACCAGCTGTATACAAGCCATGTTTATTTATTTTCCCTTTTGTACTTTGACTATTTGCACATCGTTACAACACTGTATATAGACATAATATGACATTTGAAATGTATTTTATTATTTTGGAACTTCTGTGAGTGTAATGTTTATTGTAAATTTTTATTGTTTATTTAAATGTTGTTTATTATCTACTTCACTTGCTTTGGCAATGTAAACATATGTTTCCCATTCCAATAAGGTCCTTAAATTGAATTGAATTGAGAGAGAAAGAAACCATATATTGTGTCATGGCCCATAGCTCATGGGAGAGAAAGAGAGAGAATTTAGGTATCTCACCACATCAAGTCAGGAACACAAGCGAAAGAGCAATGAATCTAAGACCCTTTTATAAGCATCTGAGTTGTTAACCAATAGTATTAATGTAAAGTTAACTTTCAGTCAGATGTCAGACCTACAGAGCCTCTTCTTCTCAGAGGTGTGACAATGAGGGTTGGCGAGATCAACACAGAGAATGCTGAATTCCTAAAACAACACAGAGGACATTATTGCATACAGTTGATAAGACAAGTCACTTAGGGGGCGGGGCTGTCCTACATCACTCTAAGGTCAAAAACACAGAGCTCCTCCCCTGCTGTTACAGCTGAATTTTATAAAACCCATGAGACATGACCAATGAGATGAGAGTTGATACCAACACATAGCCTGTATGTGGGGAGTAGAAGGTGATTCCCCCCCCACTCTGTCGTCCATCTGGGGTCTTCACTGATGTTCAGAGAACAGTCCTTGCAGCAAAATCCACACTTGGGAAATGGTTGTATTGGTATAATCCCAGACATTTCCAACAGCACATCTTTACAGTGGTTTCTGTCTTTCCTACTGACCCACCAAATAAACACATCTTTACAGTGGTTTCTGTCTTTCCTACTGACCCACCAAATAAACACATCTTTACTGTGGTTTCTATCTTTCTTACTAACCCACCAATTAAACACACATATTTAAGTCAATTTTTTTTGGTAAAAAAGACAATTGTCATCCAGGTGGGTTGTAAATACTCATCTGCTTTGTTTCTACAATCGAGTGATGCGCGACAACATCGGTGATCCTCCAGTGAGGTCAACATACTGCAGCCAAGGCTCCTGTCTTTTTGTATGCAACTTGTCTTTTCTACCATAAATGTGGCTTTAGACAGGGTGACTAACAAGTCATTAGCCATGACCCCACTCCTGTGTGACCATGAACCCTCAGTCTATCTCCAACTGCTCACTCTTCTTCGTCTTCTTCTCCTTTGGTTTTTAAATGGCGGTTGGCAATCACAAGGTGCACTACCGCCACCAACTGGACTGGAGTGTAAATCCATTGTACTCTAACCCTACACTCATTAAAACCCCCCACCACATTCCACTACTTTAACCCTGTCTGATCCTACCCCAGGCCAACGACCTGAGAGGACGAGACACTACCACTCAACACATGCTGTAACTCTTCTGAAGTCAAATGTTGTATCCCTAAGTTCTTCTCTGCTGCTGCCACCACAACATCTATTTTCTGTGATTTACATTCCATTTTTGCAGTGCAGTAGATAACCATTTTTATGAATGCTAAGAAACCAACCTTACTGAAGCATATATCACTCATTGGCCTATCCCTCTGTGCTGGCACAGATCTACTACTCACAGGGATCCTCTCAGGATCCCTCACCCTTGACCCATCCTCCTTTACTATCTTCACTGTTTCAGCTTACAAACCCTCTGCACTACTCTGACCCTGGCCACCTCAACCTGCCTCTCTTGCACCGGACTCTTTGATCCCTCCTATAAACAGCTGCGCGACATAACAATAAATGTGACACCGGAAAAACCTCAGTGGATTCGGCACAAAAGCTCTAACAGGATAAAGTCATGTTAGGATATATGAACTATCTGGTAAAGTGTCTAACTCAAAAGAACTCCTGTTTCACCACGCTCCCCACCGGGTCTGTGTCGCATCAAAAGGCGGGCGTCACAAACACCAGGAATCTTCAACTTCAATTGCTCCACCTCCACACTTAACGCTACCCCAGAAATCACTCCTTTCAATGGTGTCCTGCTCCTAAGGGAAAAGCAAGACATCGCTCTTGACCCAAGAAGCTCACTCTGGGCAGAAGAAAACACAAACAAACATCACAAGACCACCTCGGGTTACCTTCACCGATTCAACTGCACCAAATTCTGTTTCCACCCACTCTGAAAAAACATATGGATGCGCCAAAAGGCAGGGGTTCACCCTCTCCAGAAATCTCACTCCTACCGGACCAGACTCATCTTTATCATGCCCATCAGTGCAAGGCTCGGGCTCTTTTTACTTTCCCTGTCACGACACCTACGGAAGTTGGCGCCCCTCCTCAGCCGGGCAGCGCTCGGCGGTCGTCGTCGCCGGCCTTCTAGCTGCCACTGATCTCTGTTTTACGTTCTGTTAGTTAGGTCTAGGTTAGTTACGCACCTGTTTTGTATTAGTTGTTAGTGGGGAGGGGTATTTAGGCTAGCTAGTTAGGTTTGTGGGTTGTGCGGGATTGTTTATTGTCTGGGCTTATGTTGCTTGTGAGGGTCTGTGTTTTTCCACTGAACTATTGTTGGGCTGCGTCCCTAGTTTTCTTTCGTAGAGGGTTGTGCCTTCGATTTTGCACACCCTGCACTCCGTGCTTGTTCCCGGAATCATCTGTCTCCTGCGCCTGACTCCACCTCTCCTGCTCCCTTAAGCCACCCATTGTGACATTCCCTTTGTCACAGACTCCCTCTTCCTCACTCTCCTCAGATCCCTGAGACGAAACGTGGCTCTACACTTGAACGAACCTTCTCCAATCCTGCTACTCCGCCTCTTATCCTTCTTCCTCTTCATTCCACAACCCAATCAGCCAAATAAAAATTGCATGCAGTATGTCCAAAATGGGGTCAACTTTTCACCACCGAAAGGGCGGCTTGCTTTCGAAGTTCCAAAAAGGGACAAACTGGGCGCATTTGAGCGGATCACTTTTGTCAAGTTGGTCAACTCCCTGTCCTCTTCTCAGGTTGGCATTTAATGGTGTTAAGCACGTGTCAAACTCATTCCACGGAGAGCCGAGTGTCTGCAGGTTTTCGTTCCTCCCTTGTACTTGATTGATAAATTAAGGTCACTAATTAGTAAGTCACTCCCCTCACATGGTTGTCCAGGGCTTAACTGAAAGGAAAACAGTGAGCATTTCTCCTTTGCCAAGATAACCCATCCACCTGACAGGTGTGGCATATTAAGAAGCTGATTAAACAACATGATCATTACACAGGTGCACTTTGTGCTGGGGACAATAAAAGGCCACTCGTACAGCTGGTGACCGAAGTCAACTACAAACCCTCTGCTAACCCAATTGTGCCAGGTCTCCCGGTCGTGGCCAGCTGTGACACAGCCTGGGATCGAACCCGGGTCTGTAGTGACTCCTCTAGCACTGCAATGCTTTGCCTTAGACAGCTGCGCCACTCGGGAGGCCCCAAGGGGATATATGTAATGTAAGTTTCAAATAGCCTAATATTTATAGGGAATTATTTGAAAACACTTTCAATTATCTTCAAATTGAAGTAGTTGAATTCAGACACATTATATGAAAAAACTCAAACACGCAAAAAATTATGATTTTAAATGCAAATACTTAAATACGCAGGTATTTGTTACCTGGTCAGCAGTTAAGACAGGCTGATGAAGAGACCTTTGCCTCCTCTGATAAGTCGTGAAGTTTCACTTTCCTCCGGAGAGTAAGACAAGTGGACCTTGAGTTGAGAGGTGAGAGTGAAGGATCTTCTCTGTGATGGTCAGAGCCTACTGAAGCTGGGAGAGGTGACCCTTTAAATACTGTTCTGAGCAGACCTGTGACAATAGAGCCTCAGTCTCGCTCCACCTGCTCTGACCCTAACAACTGTAACACGTGAACTAGTTATCAGCTGCTTTGAATATGTTCTGATATTAGGCCCAGGTGGAGAGATACATGATGGTGCAGGTGGAGGACCAGGTGAAGAGAGAGATGATGGTGCAGGTGGAGGCCCAGGTGGAGAGAGACATGATGGTGCAGGTGGAGGCCCAGGTGGAGAGAGACATGATGGTGCAGGTGGAGGCCCAGGTGGAGAGAGACATGATGGTGCAGGTGGAGGCCCAGGTGGAGAGAGAAATGATGGTGCAGGTGGAGGCCCAGGTGGAGAGAGACATGATGGTGCAGGTGGAGGCCCAGGTAGAGAGAGAGAGGAGGATGCAGGTGGAGGCCCAGGTGGAGAGAGACATGATGGTGCAGGTGGAGGCCCAGGTGGAGAGAGAGATGATGGTGCAGGTGGAGGCCCAGGTGGAGAGAGAGATGATGGTGCAGGTGGAGGCCCAGGTGGAGAGAGAGATGATGGTGCAGGTGGAGGCCCAGGTGGAGAGAGACATGATGGTGGAGGTACAGAGGGAGAGAGACATGATGGTGCAGGTGGAGGCCCAGGTGGAGAGAGACATGATGGTGCAGTCTAATAAAGAATATATGTTGTCAAAGTCTTGAACTCCAATCACAAAAGAACATGTAATAATGCATTTCTTTAGGAATGATATTTCTTGTCATTATTATGTTGACATTAGTCTTTCACATTCTATATAACTGAACATGTTTCAAGTTTCATTCTTGGGATTAAATAAACAAATTGTGATAAATTATTTTGAAAAAAACACAAATATTTTCAAAATGGAAGTAATTTTTCTGGTATGTACACTGAACAAAAATATCAATGCAACATGAAAAGTGTTGCTCCCATGTTTTATGAGCTGAAATTAAAGATCCCAGAAATGTTCCATACGCACAAAAAGCTTATTTCTCTCAAACTGTTTTCACACATTTGTTTACATCCCTGTTAGTGAGCATTTATCCTTTGCCATGAAAATCCATCCACCTGACAGGTGCGGCATATCAAGAAGCTGATTACACAGCATGATCATACCACAGGTGCACCTTGTGCTGGGACAATAAAAGGCCACTGTAAAATGTACAGTTTTGTCACATAACACAATGCCTGTCACGTCCTGACCAGTAAAGGGGTTATTTGTTATTGTAGTTTGGTCAGGACGTGGCAGGGGCTGTTTGTTTTATGTGGTTCGGGGTTTGTTGGGATATGTATTATGTAAGAGGGGTGTTTGTTTTATGTGTTCCGGGGTTTTTGGGTATTGTTCTATGTTTTGTATTTTTATGGTTTTTCTATGTTGTATATTTCTTTGTTGGCCTGGTATGGCTCTCAATCAGGAACAGCTGTACATCGTTGTTGCTGATTAGGAGCCATACTTAGGTAGCCCGTTTTCCACCTGTCTTTTGTGGGAAGTTGTTTTGCATAGCTGTGTGTTTAGCCTGCAAGACTGTTTGTCGTTCGTTTGTTTTCTTGTTTTTTTATTAAGTGTCTCAATAAAAGTAAATATGAGCACTCAACCCGCCGTGCCTTGGTCTACTCCATACGACGACCGTTACAATGCCACAGATGTCTCAAGTGTTGCGGGAGCGTGCAATTGGCATGCTGACTGCAGGAATGTCCACCAGAGCTGTTGCCAGAGAACTGAATGTTAATTTCTTTACCATAAGCCACCTCCAATGTCGTTTTAGAGAATTTGGCAGTACATCCAACCGACTTCACAACCGCAGACCATGTGTAACCACGCCAGCCCAGAACCTCCCCATTTGGCTTCTTCACCTGCGAGATTGTCTGAGACCAGCCACCCGGACAGCTGAGGAAACTGTGGGTTTGCACAACCCGAAGAATTTCAGCACAAACTTTCAGAAACCGTCTCAGGGAAACTCATCTGCCTGCGCATCATCCCCACCTGGGTCTTGACCTGACTGTAGTTCGGCGTCATAACCGATTTCAGTGGGAAAATGCTCACCTTCAATGGCCACTGGCATGCTGGAGAAGTGTGCTCTTCACAGATGAATCCCAGTTTCAACTGTCCCTGGCAGATGGAAGACGGTGTTGTGTGGGCAAGAGATTTGTGAAAATATTAAAGTTAAGCGTGCTGACCTCAAGTTAGAATAGTGTCTCTACAGTACAGACAGAAATGCAGGTTTGACTCATTGTTCAACATTCTGCCTAATGAATACATTTTCATCAAGACACGGCATATATACATATTTTCTAATAGACAGGGATGTATTGTTGTTTTTCTGGTTGATAGATGTTAGAGCATATTAATACAGTAATATACTATAGTAGACAGGTTTGTTATGAAATCAAGGAGGGGAGAAGACAGGGTAGATAATAAACATACTTTGCTCATTCTAAGAGGTCACAGCTGATTGGTCTAATGCCAATTTGAGCGGACCAATGAGATGAGATGTGATATCCACAGTGTGCATATCCAAATGAGAATTACTAAACATCTGAATGTAGAATGGAAAATGTCAAGATAACATTATTAAACACTTGTAGTAGTAAAACTCAACAGACATAAGATAATGAAATACTAGCAAGGTGTTAAATGAATGAACAAAGAGCTTGTATAGACATTTTATTAATATTTATTAAAATCAGACTCGTTAACATAACGAACACAGAGCCTTCTATGCCGTATTTGGAGATACACCAGTACATTCTACTGTGGACTGAAGAGGAAGCCATGACATATTTGGAGATACACCAGTACATTCTACTGTGGACTGAAGAGGAAGCCATGCCGTATTTGGAGATACACCAGTACATTCTACTGTGGACTGAAGAGGAAGCCATGCCGTATTTGGAGATACACCAGTACATTCTACTGTGGACTGAAGAGGAAGCCATGCCGTATTTGGAGATACACCAGTACATTCTACTGTGGACTGAAGAGGAAGCCATGCGTATTTGGAGATACACCAGTACATTCTACTGTGGACTGAAGAGGAAGCCATGCCGTATTTGGAGATACACCAGTACATTCTACTGTGGACTGAAGAGGAAGCCATGCCGTATTTGGAGATACACCAGTACATTCTACTGTGGACTGAAGAGGAAGCCATGCCGTATTTGGAGATACACCAGTACATTCTACTGTGGACTGAAGAGGAAGCCATGCCATATTTGGAGATACACCAGTACATTCTACTGTGGACTGAAGAGGAAGCCATGACATATTTGGAGATACACCAGTACATTCTACTGTGGACTGAAGAGGAAGCCATGCCGTATTTGGAGATACACCAGTACATTCTACTGTGGACTGAAGAGGAAGCCATGCCGTATTTGGAGATACACCAGTACATTCTACTGTGGACTGAAGAGGAAGCCATGACATATTTGGAGATACACCAGTACATTCTACTGTGGACTGAAGAGGAAGCCATGCCATATTTGGAAAAACGTTTCAGTTTGTGGTCTTATTTACATACATGAGTTTAGAATAGGTTCATGGTCCAGTGTGGGCTGTTTAGTGTATCAGTTCCTGGTGTTAACGTTCATAGTCCCAGGTGAAGAGCTGAAACAGAATCAGACTCTATATACACCATCATACACAGGTTGTCAGTATACAGAACAATAACATGAGATATGTTGCTTTGTGTTCTGTTCATCACCACTTACTAACTCTATTGGACACTGGTGTAGTGATATTGATCTTCATATACTGTACAGATGAACTTGTTACACATTTCACTCTAGAGTCAAGAACACAGAGGAACTGATGAGATTACCTGACTCCTCCCCAAAAGTCACAGCTGATTGTCTTAATACCCATGAGACATGACAAATTAGATGGGGGTTGATACCCACAGTGTGCATATGTATGCAAATGAGAAACATTACAGTACTGTAAATGTCTGAGTTCCAGGCTGACTACATTGCAGACGCATGACAGATCTCACAACACTTGGTGTTTAACAAATCAACTACATTATTATCATATTTTTTTTTAGAGAAGTGCAAAACACAAAGAATGGTACTATTATTATATATTGTATATTTAGATACAGTTAAAGTCTGACATTTACATACACTTAGGTGTATGTAAGTCATTAAAACTAGTTTTTCAACCACTCCACACATTTTTTGTTAACAAACTATAGTTTTGGCAAGTCGGTTAGGACATCTACTTTGTACATGACACAAGTCATTTTTCCAACAATTGTTTACAGACAGATTATTTCACTTATAATTCACTGTATCACAATTCCAGTGGGTCAGATGTTGACTGTGCCTTTAAACAGCTTGGAAAATTCCAGAAAATTATGTCATGACTTTAGAAGCTTCTGATAGGCTAATTGACATAATTTTTGTCAATTGGAGGTGTACCTGTGGATGTATTTCAAGGCCTACCTTCAAACTCAGTGCTTCTTTGCTTGACATCATGGGAAAATCAAAAGAAATCAGCCAAGATCTCAGAAAAAAATTGTAGAGCACCACATGTCTGGTTCATCCTTGGGAGCAATTTCCAAATGCCTGAAGGTACCATGTTCATTTGTACAAACAATAGCACGCAAGTATAAACACCATGGGACCACGCAGCCATCATACCGCTCAAGAAGGAGACGCGCTCTGTCTCCTAGAGATGGACGTACTTTGGTGCGAAAAGTGCAAATCAATCCCAGAACAACAGCAAAGGACCTTGTGAAGATGCTGGAGGAAACAGGTACAAAAGTATCTATATCCACAGTAAAATGAGTCCTATATTAACATAACCTGAAAGGCCGCTCAGCAAGGAAGAAGCCACTGCTCCAAAACCGCCATTAAAAAAAGCCAGACTACGGTTTGCAACTGCACATGGGGACAAAGATCGTACTTTTTTTGAGAAATGTCCTCTGGTCTGATGAAACAAAAATAGAACTGTTTGGCCATAATGACCATCGTTATGTTTGGAGGAAAAAGGGGGAAGCTTGCAAGCCGAAGAACACCATCCCAACCGTGAAGCACGGGGGTGGTAGCATCATGTTGTGGGGGTGCTTTGCTGCAGGAGGGACCGGTGCACGTCACAGAATAGATGGCATCATGAGGAGGAAAATTATGTGGATATATTGAAGCAACATTTCAAGACATCAGTCAGGAAGTTAAAACTTGGTCGCAAATGGGTCTTCCAAATGGATATTGACCCCAAGCATACTTCTAAAGTTGTGGTAAAATGGCTTAAGGAGAACAAAGTCAAGATATTGGAGTGGCCATCACAAGCCCTAACCTCAATTCTATAGAAAATGCGTGGGCAGAACTGAAAAAGCGCATGAGAGCAAAAAGGCCTACAAACCTGACTAAGTTACACCAGCTCTGTCAGGAGGAATGGGACAAAATTCACTCAACTTATTGTGGGAAGCTTGTGGAAGGCTACCTGAAACATTTGACCCAAGTTAAACAATTTAAAGGCAATGCTACCAAACACTAACTGATTGTATGTAAACTTCTGTCCCACTGGGAATGTTATGAAAGAAGTACAAGCTGAAATAAATCATTCTCTCTACTATTATTCTGACATTTCACATTCTTAAAATAAAGTGGTGATCCTAACTGACCTAAGACAGGGAATTATAGGTGTATGTAAACTAAGGTGTATGTAAACTTCCGACTTCAACTGTATATACTCACATTTAAAATTGTTTGCCACTCATAAAACCAAAATGTCTAGTGAGGTGTAAAAGTATGTGAACCCCTGCACAGTTTTCACTTAATTTTGTTGTTTTAGAGTCTGAAATGTGGAAACATTTTATTTATATTTTCTTGTGATCAATACAACCTACTCCACTCTTACCCAAGTGGCAGAAAATAACATCATGTTTTCTGAGGCTGCAGTTCTTACATGATCAGATATGGTTTGATACAGTATGTGCCATCCCTATACTATTATGGATGGTGCACTAAACAATATTTAATAATTATATTTTGCTTTTAGAATTCCACGTTTTATCTCACTACTCTCAGTTGGGATAAAAATGGACGCCTCTATAGATGAAACTGCTTTAGGTTCTCTCTCATGGGTCATGAGTACATGCATAGTGTTAAATATTCAAATTCAACAGAAAACTGCCACAGAGGAGAGAAGACGTGATAGTGTAATTTTACTATTCCATTAAAACTCTTAAAATTAACATAACATACAATCTAACTATGTGTAAACATTCAGATGATAAATTCTCCAGAAGTATGAATGGTCAGTCTAGGGTGACAGACGGTTTCAGTAGATTGGTGGCTGTAAACCCAACTGAAAAATGATAACAAATATGCAGGACGGGAAAATTTATAGCTGACAGTAGAAGGTCAAATATAGACAGTTATATTGATAGTGAAATGAATAGCCTTATGGCTCCAAATGACTTCATACACTCGGGCATACAGTATTGTTAAGGGATTTAAATGTTTGAATGTAATGATTAAATAATTATATCCTGAAACTTAACCTGTCTGGGCTAGGGGGCAGTATTGAGAATTTTGGAAAAATATGTTCCCATTTTTAACTGCCTCCTACACCAACTCAGAAGCTAGAATATGCATATTATTGTTCAGGTTTGGATAGAAAACACTCTGAATTTTCTAAAACTGTTTGAATGGTGTCTGTGAGTATAACAGAACTCCTATGGCAGGCAAAAACCTGACAAGGTTTCAAGCAGGAAGTACCCTGTCTGACAAGGAGTCGTGCGTCTTGCATCTTTTTATTGAAAAGTAAGGATCTTAGCTGTAACGTGACAATTCCCAGGGCTCCAATAGGCTCTCAGAGCCCGCGAAATAACTGAAGGTTTACGAGGGAACCTCAGGTTGAAACAGATTATCGCCTTTTGTAAGTGGCTGCTCCGAGGACCTTTGAATGATGCGCGTGCATGAGTCGCTTCTGAGGAGAAATTTTATTCGGCTGTTTAGGCTCAATGCATACTCCCGGTCGGAATATTATCACTTCTCTACGACATAAATGGCATAAAAATTGGTTTTAAACAGCGGTTGACATGCTTCGAAGTACGGTAATGGAATATTTAGACATTTTTGACACGCCAATGCGCCATGCGCGAAACCGGGAAGAAGCATTCTAGAACTCACGAACAAAACGTCGCTGTTTGGATATAACGATGGATTATTTGGGACCAAACCAACATTTGTTATTGAAGTAGAAGTCCTGGCAGTGTATTCTGATGAAGAACAAGCAAGGAAAGAACATTTTTCTTATAGGAAATGTGATTTTGGTGGATGCTGACCTGGGTGGGTATCTAAATAGCTAGCCCTGTAATGCCGGGCTATGTACTTAGATTATTGCAAAATGTGCTTCATCCGAAAAGCTATTTTAAAATCGGACATATCGAGTGCATAGAGGAGTAATGTATCTATAATTCTTAAAATAATTGTTATGCTTTTTGTGAACGTTTATCGTGAGTAATTTAGCAAACTGTTAGTAAATTCAACGGAAGTTTGCCGGGGGTTATGCGTTTTCTGAACGTCACATGCTAATGCAAAAAGCTGTTTTTTGATATAAATATGAACTTGATTGAACAGACATGCATGTATTGTATAACACAATGTCCTAGGTGTGTCATCTGATGAAGATCATCAAAGGTTAGTGCTGCATTTAGCTGTGGTTTGGGTTTATGTGACATGATATGCTAGCTTGAAAAATGGCTGTCTGATTTTTTCTGGCTGGGCACTCTGCTGACATAATCTAATGTTTTGCTTTCGTTGTAAAGCCTTTTTGAAATCGGACAGTGGGGTTAGATTAACGAGATTCTTGTCTTTAAATAGCTGTAAAATAGTCATATGTTTGAGAAATTGAAGTAATAGTATTTCTAACGATTCAAAAATCGCGCCACTGGAATTTCAGTAGCTGTTACGTAGGTGGGACGAAATCGTCCCACATACCCCAGACAGGTTAACTATTAGGGATATGGTCTATATAACATGTAGAATGAGTAACTAAAGGGTTAAGCATAAGTCTAACGAGGTTGGACTAGGGTAAGAGAGGAATGGGTGACTGTGTGTTTAACACAAAGAAACTGTTAAACTGTGGGTGACCTGACCTAGCTAGAACTCTGAGAGTTTAGTAGTAGTGGTGGTAGGAGTCCGGCGCAGAGAACAGAGGTAAAGTATAACGTCCTTTATTTCCTCCCGGCACAAACCGGTGACGCCAAAACAGACAGGCGCGTTAAACAAACGACCAACCCAGACCAACGGGCAAACAGTCCGGAGAGAGATAACAAGGCGTAAGCCAGCACATCCAAAAATACACAACAGCAAAAGTAATCCCGCACAAACCTGGGCGGGCTAAACAGGCTTAAATAAACACAAATCAAGAAACACAATAGGGAACAGGTACAACCAATAAGACTAAACAAACAGAAAAGGAAAAAGGGATCAGCGGTGGCTAGTAGGCCGGCGATGACGACCGCCGAGCACCGCTCGAGCAGGCAGGGGAGCCACCTTCGGTGGTATTCGTGACAGTACCCCCCCCTGACGCGCGGCTCCTGCAGCGCGCCGCCACCGGCCTCGAGGGCGACCCGGAGGACGAAGCGCAGGGCGATCCCTATGAAGGCGGTGGAAGTCCCTCAGAAGTGAGGGGTCCAAAATGTCCTTCACCGGTACCCAGCACCTCCCCTCCGGGCCGTACCCCTCCCAGTCCACGAGGTACTGTAGGCCCCCCACCCGACATCTGGAGTCCAGTATGGCGCATATATTATACGCCGGGGACCCCCCAATGTCCAGAGGGGGTGGAGGGACCTCCGGCACCTCACCTTCCTGCAGGGGACCAGCCACCTCCGGTCTGAGGAGAGACACATGAAACGAGGGTTTAATACGGTAGTAAGATGGAAGTTGTTAACCGGTAACACACCTTGTTTATCCTCCTCAGGACTTTAAACGGCCCTAAACACTGCGGGCCCCAGTTTCCGGCAGGGCAGGCGGAGGGGCAGGTTTCGGGCCGAGAGCCAGACCCGATCCCCTGGTGCAAACACAGGGGTCTCACTGCGGTGCTGGTCAGCGCTCTTCTTCTGCCGTCCACTCACTTTTGTTAATGCGTCCTGGACGGCTCTCCAAGTGTCCTTCGAGCGCTGTACCCAGTCCTCCACCGCAGGAGCCTCGGTCTGGCTCTGGTGCCATGGAGCCAGGACCGGCTGGTAGCCCAACACGCACTGGAACGGGGACATGTTAGCCAATGAGTGACAGAGGGAGTTTTGGGCTACCTCTGCCCATGGGACGTACCTCGCCCATTCCCTGGGCCGGTCCCGGCAATACGTCCGTAGAAACCTACCCACATCTTGGTTCACTCTCTCCACCTGCCCATTACTCTCGGGGTGGAAACCCGAGGTCAGGCTGACCGAGAACCCCAACCGTTCCATGAACGCCCTCCAAACTCTGGACGTGAACTGGGGACCCCGATCAGAAACGATGTCCTCGGGCACCCCGTAGTGCCGGAAGACCTGGGTAAACAGGGCCTGCGCAGTCTGCAGAGCCGTAGGGAGACCGGGCAATGGGATGAGACAGCAGGACTTCGAGAACCGATCCACAACGACCAGGATTGTGGTGTTCCCCTGAGATGTGGGAAGGTCGGTGAGAAAGTGCGACCACGGCCGCTGTGGAACGGGGAGGGGCTGTAATTTCTGTTTACCCGGAGGTTTATCACGCAATCCCCTCGTCGATGAGGTGGTAATCGGGTCGCCCTCTTCTTACAGAAGGCGATAGCCAAATCGGCATATTCAGAGGGAATGCGCACAGTGGAAACCTGGTCTGGACTCTCCACCGTCGTCGCACCGATGGAAACTCCTTTACACCTGCCTGAACACTCCTCTGACCACTCTCTGAGAGCCCCCTATCTCCATGAAATATCAGGATTGTGATTGGCCAGCCAGGGAATCCCTAGCACCACCGGAAACGCAGGCGAATCAATGAGGAAGAGACTAATCCGTTCCCCATGATCCCCCTGCGTTACCATGTCCAGTGGAACCGTGGCCTCCCTGACCAGCCCTGACCCTAATGGTCGGCTATCTAAGGAGTGCACGGGGAAAGGTTGGTCCAACGACACCAGGGGAATCCCTAGCCTTAATGCTAGCCCACGATCCATAAAGTTTCCAGCTGCGCCTGAATCGATTAGCGCCTTATGCTGAAAAGAGGGAGAAAACTCAGGAAAAGTTATTAGCACAAACATATGGCCAACAGGGAGCTCTGGGTGAGGCTGGTGCTTACTCACCTGGGGTGAACGAGGAGTGCTCTGCCTGCCATCCCGATTCCCAGAGGAGCTCCTCCAGCACTGGTCGGCAGTGTGTCCTCTCCGACCACACCGGGTACAGGAGGAGCCTCCTCCTCCGGTCCCCCTCGATGCGGCCCCCGCTAGCTCCATGGGGATGGGAGCTGGAGGGCCTGGAGGTGGAACCAACAGGGCCCGTTCTGGACACCTGCGGGCAGCCAGCAGATTGTCGAGACGAATGGACATGTCAATGAGTTCGTCTAGGGAGAGGGTAATGTCCCGACAGGCTAGCTCCCGGCAGCCGTCCTCCCGGAGGCTACAACGATAGTGGTCCATCAGGGCCCTGTCGTTCCACCCCGCCCCAGCAACCAAGGTCCGAAACTCCAGAGCAAAGTCCTGTGCGTTCTCGCCTCCTGCAGCAGGTGGAACAGCCGTTCACCCGCCGCCCGGTCTTCTGGTGGGTGGTCGAACACGGCCCGGAAACGGCGGGTGGACTCGGGGCAGTGATCCCTTGCCGAGTCTGGGCCGTATCACACTGCGTTGGCCCACTCCAGGACACGACCCGTTAAGCAGGAGACGAGGACGCTCACGCTCTCCTCTCCCGAGGGAGTCAGACGAACGGTAGCCAGGTACAACTCCAGCTGTAGCAGGAACCCCTGGCACCCAGCCGCCACTCCATCGTACTCCCTGGGGAGAGCAAGGCGTAGGGCCCCGGAGGAGGGGTAGTAGGTGGAGGGGGAAGAGGAGCTGGGGATGAGGTAGGGTGGCCACTCCTCTCCCATTGGTCCATCCTCTCCATCATTTTGATCCATGGCTGAACCGATCCGGTGGAGAAGGCTGGTATGATGGTATCTTTCCGATTTGGTCCTGCCGTACATACCTACACGTACGCTATGGTCACAAGACGCAGGCCTCCTAATTGTCCCTAGAATTTCTAAGCAAACGGCTGGAGGTAGGGCTTTTTCCTATAGAGCTCCATTTTTTATGGAATGGTCTGCCTACCCATGTGAGAGACGCAGACTCAGACTCAGTCTCAACCTTTAAGTCTTTACTGAAGACTTATCTCTTCATTAAGTATAGTCTGGCCCAGGAGTGTGAAGGTGAACGGAAAGGCTGGAGCAACGAACCGCCCTTGCTGTCTCTGCCTTGCCGGTTCCCCTCTCTCCACTGGGATTCTTTGCCTCTAACCCTATTACAGGGGCTGAGTCACTGGCTTACTGGTGTTCTTCCATGCCGTCTTAGGCCTTACTCGGCCTTGTCTTAGGACGGTAAGTTGGAGACATCCCTCTAGTGGTGTAGGGGCTGTGCTTTGGCAAAGTGGGTGGGGTTATATCCTGCCTGTTTGGCCCTGTCCAGGTGTATCATCGGATGGGGCCACAGTGTCTTCTGATCCCTCCTGTCTCAGCCTCCAGTATTTATGCTGCAGTAGTTTATGTGTCGGGGGGCTAGGGTCAGTCTGTTACATCTGGAGTATTTCTCTTGTCTTATCCGGTGTCCTGTGTGAATTTAAATATGCTCTCTCTAATTCTCTCTTTGTCTCTTTCTTTCTCTCGGAGGACCTGAGCCCTAGGACAATGCCTCAGGACTACCTGGCATGATGACTCCTTGCTGTCCCCAGTCCACCTGGCCGTGCTGCTGCTCCAGTTTCAACTGTTCTGCCTGCGGCTATGGAACCCTGACCTGTTCACCGGACGTGCTTGTTGCACCCTCGACAACTACTATGATTATTATTTGACCATGCTGGTCATTTATGAACATTTTAACATCTTGACCATGTTCTGTTATAATATCCACCCGGCACAGCCAGAAGAGGACTGGCCACCCCTCATAGCCTGGTTCCTCTCTAGGTTTCTTCATAGGTTTTTGGCCTTTCTAGGGAGTTTTTCCTAGGGAGTTTTTCCTAGCCACTGTGCTTCTTTCACATGCATTGCTTGCTGTTTGGGGTTTTAGGCTGGGTTTCTGTACAGCACTTTGAGATATCAGCTGATGTACGAAGGGCTATATAAATAAATTTGATTTGATTTGATATGATGGAGGACCCGTTCCTCCATCGATGGGAGAGGGGGCGCGGCTGTTCCTGCTGACTCCATAAGTGGTGTGTCACAACTGTCTTCAAAAATGGACCAAGGCACAGCGGGTATGTGGATACTCATATTTTAATTCAAAAAAAGAGTAAGGCATCCACCGGAAAAACAATAAGCAAGACAGCAACAGTTTTACAGGCTATACAAACGCAGTGCAAAAACAACTACCCACAACCCCAAAGAAAAACACACACTCCTATATAGGACTCCCAATCAAAGGCAACTCAACACACCTGCCTTCAATTGGGAGTCCAATCACTCACACAACATTTAACAAACACAAAGCCCCTGCCACATCCTGACCAAGACTAACACAATTACGCCCTCTGCTGGTCAGGACGTGACATGGTGCAGGATTCTGTCACGGGATACTAGGAGTGGTGGTAGGAGTCCGGCGCAGAGAGCAGAGGTAAAGTATAACGTCCTTTATTTCCTCCCGGCACAAACCGGTCACGCCAAAACAGACAGGCGCGTAAAACAAACGACCAACCCAGAACAACGGGCAAACAGTCCGGAGAGAGATAACAAGGTGTAAGCCAGCACATCCAAAAATACACAACAGCTAAAGTAATCCCGCACAAACCTGGGCGGGCTAAACAGGCTTAAATAAACACAAATCAAGAAACACAATAGGGAACAGGTGCAACCAATAAGACTAAACAAACAGAAAAGGAAAAAGGGATCAGCGGTGGCTAGTAGGCCGGCGATGACGACCGCCGAGCACCGCTCGAGCAGGCAGGGGAGCCACCTTCGGTGGGATTCGTGACACCTCAATTACTGCATGTCTTCTGTTTATCAGCTCATTGTCCTATAGCCTGAGAGCCAGACTGTTTCTACTCTCGACAACTCTTCATGGAATTTATTTGGCCTTGACAGTGACAAGAAATCTCAACAGACCGGGAAACAGGCTACACAATCCTAGCACATAAGGCAGGAAGGAAGTCCTCAGTGCATCAACACGTAACAGTAACAAATTAGTATCACAACTACATGGAGGGTGTTGACTTCGATTATGTTGGGTATACCTTTCAGAAAATATAATTAGATTTAATTGAAGCTAAAGCAGACTGAGAGCGAAGGGTACCCATATGCCATAACCCCCTCTCTCACTCACACACACACACACAGTATCTCTCTCTTTCACTCTCTCTCTGTCTTTCATTCTCTCTCTCTCTTTCACTCACTCTCTCGCTCACACACACACACACACACACACACACACACACACACACACACACACACACACACACACACACACACACACACACACACACACACAGTATCTCTCTTTCACTCTCTCTCTCTTTCATTCTTTCTCCCGCTCTCTCTTTCTCCCTCTCCCTCTTTCTCTCTCTCTCTCATTTTCACTCTCTCTCTTTCACTCTCTCTCTCTCTCACTCTCTCAATTCAATTCAATTCAATTTTCAATTCAATTCAATTTGCTTTATTGGCATGACGTAACAATGTACCTATTGCCAAAGCTGACTTGGGATATTTACAATATGAAAATAATAAGAATCAAAATTGTCACTGGGACAACAGTAACAACAATAACCAAGGGTCAAAATAACCATACATTCAACAATAACAATAATCATACAGTAGAGTACATGTGCAGGTTGATTGGTCTGTCAGACACTGTCCCTCATCTTATGGCAATCAGCAATGTAGTGCGCTGCCAATCCACAGCTCTCTGCGTCCTCCCCCAACAGGACGGGTAGTCTATCCTCATCAGAGAGGTCTTTGAAACCTTGAGTAAGGGTTTCAAATTTGGGGAAATGATGAGGATAAAGTCTACTTCTGGAGAAACCATGACAGAGGAGGTCCTGCTCCTCCTCTCCATGACAGACGCAGGAGGGATGCCGCTTACTTCCATCCACCGCCGTCTGACCAACACTCTATAACCAGCGCCTCATCGGCTTCCAGTGGCAGTGTTTTATTCAACGAGAGACTGGGCCGACGGAAGGGCGCAGGTGGCCGCAGGCACATCGACGAGATGCCGCACCCGACGGGGTAAGAAGAAACGACTATCAGAGGAGACCGTTCACACGGTCCCAGAACCCACGGGACTGAGTGTCTTTCATTTATCAAGCAAGATACTGAGCCCTGCCCATTTCTCTTTGCTTAATAAAGGGTTATCTTTTGTGCCTACAACTCAGTGCAATGATTTTGATGTTAAGGTAAACATGTTTAAGTTTTTTAGAAACATCCGTTTACGGGAATAGTTTATCTCCCCTAATCCTGACATTTCTATTGAACCAGTAGGTTACTCACCTGCACAAACTCCGACTCCTTTTAGAAGCAAGAGTTATTTTATACCTCCAGCCAATCGCAATCACTCTATGGAGACATATTGCAGACTTGTTGAAAAAAAGGTTGCTCATCTCCTTAAGAACAAACAGGAGCCCAAATCTTTTCATAATTTACCTCAGGAGGTAAAACAGGCTTTGCTTGATTTACAATCTGATACGTCAGTCCTTACCCGCCCTGCTGATAAGGGTGGGTCGGTTGTACTCATGGATAGGACAGCTTATGTAAATGAGTGTCATAGACAACTGCTTGACAACACCTTTTACAAGAAACTCAGAAATGACCCCACTTCCCAATTTTAGAATACTATCTTTACTGTCCTAGATGGGTATTTAAGTTCTGGTCAGATAACCGGCCCCTATTGTAGAGGGCATTGATGCAGTAACGGTTCCTATTGTAGCGGGCATTGATGCAGTAACGGTTCCTATTGTAGCGGGCATTGATGCAGTAACGGCCCCTATTGTAGAGGGCATTGATGCAGTAACGGCCCCTATTGTAGAGGGCATTGATGCAGTAACGGCCCCTATTGTAGAGGGCATTGATGCAGTAACGGCCCCTATTGTAGAGGGCATTGATGCAGTAACGGCCCCTATTGTAGCGGGTATTGATGCAGTAACGGCCCCTATTGTAGCGGGCATTGATGCAGTAACGGCCCCTATTGTAGAGGGCATTGATGCAGTAACGGTTCCTATTGTAGCGGGCATTGATGCAGTAACGGCCCCTATTGTAGAGGGCATTGATGCAGTAACGGCCCCTATTGTAGAGGGCATTGATGCAGTAACAGCCCCTATTGTAGAGGGCATTGATGCAGTAACGGCCCCTATTGTAGAGGGCATTGATGCAGTAACGGCCCCTATTGTAGAGGCATTGATGCAGTAACGGCCCCTATTGTAGAGGGCATTGATGCAGTAACGGCCCCTATTGTAGCGGGTATTGATGCAGTAACGGCCCCTATTGTAGCGGGCATTGATGCAGTAACGGCCCCTATTGTAGAGGGCATTGATGTTGACTTTTTTATTAGAACACTCGCAGAACAGCTCCCCTCCTTTGTAAAGGACACCAGCAGTATGATCTCAGAACAGCTCCCCTCCTTTGTAAAGGACACCAGCAGTATGATCTCAGAACAGCTCCCCTCCTTTGTAAAGGACACCAGCAGTATGATCTCAGAACAGCTCCCCTCCTTTGTAAAGGACACCAACAGTATGATCTCAGAACAGCTCCCCTCCTTTGTAAAGGACACCAGCAGTATGATCTCAGAACAGCTCCCCTCCTTTGTAAAGGACACCAACAGTATGATCTCAGAACAGCTCCCCTCCTTTGTAAAGGACACCAGCAGTATGATCTCAGAACAGCTCCCCTCCTTTGTAAAGGACTCCAGCAGTATGATCTCAGAACAGCTCCCCTCCTTTGTAAAGGACACCAGCAGTATGATCTCAGAACAGCTCCCCTCCTTTGTAAAGGACACCAGCAGTATGATCTCTATCATTGAATCTCTTGATCGTCTCCCTGAGAATACTTTGTTAGTTACTTTTGATGTTGAGTCGTTATACACAAATATTCCACACGAGGGCGGTATTGAAGCTATGGAACATTTTCTTCTGCAACGTAACCCTTATGAACTACCTTCCAGTGCCTGCATTATAACTTTGGCTGAAATAGTACTCACACACAACTACGTCATGTTTCTAAATGATTTCTTTATTCAGACGAAGGGTACTGCTATGGGATCCCCCATGGCTCCTAACTATGCTCATTTGTATGTAGGTTACATGGTGAAACAGTCTATCTTCAATCCTCTCAAAAATGTTTTCTTGCCTAACATCATTATTTGGAAACGGTATATTGATGATATTTTTGTTCTATGGAGGGGTGACGCAAAACAGCTCCAGGCGTTTTATGCTTTTTTTAACTCAGTATGATCCAGCAGTATGATCTCAGAACAGCTCCCCTCCTTTGTAAAGGACTCCAGCAGTATGATCTCAGAACAGCTCCCCTCCTTTGTAAAGGACTCCAGCAGTATGATCTCAGAACAGCTCCCCTCCTTTGTAAAGGACACCAGCAGTATGATCTCAGAACAGCTCCCCTCCTTTGTAAAGGACACCAGCAGTATGATCTCAGAACAGCTCCCCTCCTTTGTAAAGGACACCAGCAGTATGATCTCAGAACAGCTCCCCTCCTTTGTAAAGGACACCAGCAGTATGATCTCAGAACAGCTCCCCTCCTTTGTAAAGGAGTCCAGCAGTATGATCTCAGAACAGCTCCCCTCCTTTGTAAAGGACACCAGCAGTATGATCTCAGAACAGCTCCCCTCCTTTGTAAAGGACACCAGCCGTATGATCTCAGAACAGCTCCCCTCCTTTGTAAAGGACACCAGCAGTATGATCTCAGAACAGCTCCCCTCTTTTGTAAAGATGTTCTGAACATTTGAGATTTGAGATGTTTGAGTTTTAATAATAATTGCAAACGCAATAGCCGTAGGGCACAGGGCGCGTGGCGAAGTCGGCCAGGGGAAAAACACATTCCCAAAATAAACACACTGGAAAAAAAGCGCACGGGGCCCAGCCGGGCAATATAATGGACAATAACAGCGAAAAAACAGCTTACACTCGCAACTGTCCTGAGTGGACAATAAACAATCCCGCACGAGAACCCCAACTGAAAATACACACTAAATAACCCCCCACTAATGACAAACACAAAACAGGTGCGGGATAGACAGACAAAACCAAAAGACACAGAAACAACGATCGGTGGCAGCTAATAGGCCGGCGACGACGACCGCCGAGCGCCGCCCGACCGAGGAGGGGCGCCACCTTCGTTAGATACTGTGACAGTACCCCTCCCCTGACACGCGGCTCCAGCCGCGCATCAACGCCGGCCTCGGGGACGGCCCGGAGGGCGAGGTGCCGGCCGAGCCGGACGGCGACGGTGGAATTCTTGTAGCATAGGTGGATCTAGAATGTCCGCCGCCGGAACCCAGCACCTCTCCTCCGGACTGTACCCCTCCCAGTCCACGAGGTACTGCAGGCCCCCTACCCGATGTCGGGAGTCCAGGATGGCTCGGACTGTGTACGCCGGGGCCCCCCCGATGTCCGGGGGGGGCGGGGGGACCTCCAGCACCTCATCGTCCTGCAGCTGACCAGCTACCACCGGCCTGAGGAGAGACACATGAAACGAGGGGTTAATGCGGTAATATGAAGGGAGTTGTAACCTGTAACACACCTCGTTTATCCTCCTCAGGACTTTAAACGGCCCCACAAACCGCGGACCCAGCTTCCGGCAGGGCAGGCGGAGAGGCAGGTTCCGGGTCGAGAGCCAGTCTCTATCCCCCGGATTATACACGGGGGCGTCACTGCGGTGGCGGTCAGCGCTCTCCTTTTGTCGTTCACCAGCCCTCCTTAGGCACTCCTGGACACCATTCCAGGTCTCCTGAGAGCGCTTCACCCATGCCTCCACCGCAGGAGCCTCCGTCTGGCTCTGTTGCCATGGCACCAGGACCGGCTGATACCCCAATACCACCTGGAAGGGTGACAGGTTGGTAGAGGAGTGGCGCTGAGAGTTCTGGGCCATCTCGGCCCATGGCACGAACTGCGCCCACTCCCCTGGCCGGTCCCGGCAATACGACCGCAGGAACCTGCCCACATCCTGGTTAATGCGCTCTACCTGCCCATTACTCTCGGGGTGGAACCCCGAGGTCAAGCTGACCGAGACCCCCAGCCTCTCCATAAACGATCTCCACACCCTGGACGTGAACTGGGGACCCCGATCAGATACGATGTCCTCGGGCACCCCATAGTGCCGGAAGACATGGGTGAACAGGGCCTCCGCGGTCTGCAGGGCCGTAGGAAGACCGGGCAAAAGGAGCAGACGGCAGGACTTAGAGAACCTGTCCACAACGACCAGGATCGCCGTATTCCCCTGGGACGGCGGGAGATCCGTGAGGAAATCCACCGAGAGGTGAGACCAAGGCCATTGTGGAACGGGGAGGGGCTGTAATTTACCTCGAGGCAGGTGCCTAGGAGCCTTGCACTGAGCGCATACCGAACAGGAAGAGACATAACGCCGAACATCCTCAGCCAAGGTGGGCCACCAGTACCTTCCCTTCAGGCCCCGCACTGTCCGTTCCACCCCAGGATGACCCGAGGAGGGTAGAGTGTGGGACCATCGGATCAGGCGATCGCGAACACCAAGCGGAACGTATTTCAGGCCCACGGGACACTGCGGTGGAGTGAGTTCTGACCGACCCGCCCGCTCGATGTCCGCATCCACCTCCCATTCCACCGGTGCCACCAGACAGGAGGCGAGAAGTATGGGAGTAGGATCGATGGTCCACTCCTCGGTGTCGTAGAGACGCGACAGTGCGTCAGCCTTCCGGTTCCGGGAACCTGGAATGTACGAGAGGGTAAAGTAAAACCTCGTAAAAAACCTCGTAAAAAACATGGCCCACCTTGCCTGACAGGGATTAAGCCTCCTCGCTGCCCGAATATACTCCAGGTTACGGTGGTCGGTCCAGATGAGAAAAGGGTGACGTGCCCCCTCAAGCCAATGTCTCCACACCGTCAAAGCCCTGACCATGGCTAACAGCTCCCGGTCCCCCACATCATAGTTGCGCTCCGCCGGGCTCAGCTTCTTAGAAAAGAAGGCACATGGGCGGAGCTTCGGAGGAACGCCCGAGCGCTGCGATAGCACAGCTCCTACCCCAGCCTTGGACGCGTTCACCTCCACTATGAATGGCAAAGAGGGGTCCGGATGCGCCAGGACGGGTGCGTTGGTAAACAGAACCTTCAGACGATGGAAGGCTCTGTCCGCCTCTGCTGACCATCGTAGCCGCACCGGCCCCCCCTTCATCAGTGAGGTAATGGCAGCCGCCACCTGGCCAAAACCCCGGATAAACCTCCGATAATAATTAGCGAACCCCAAGAACCGCTGCACCTCCTTCACAGTGGTTGGGGTTGGCCAATTACGCACAGCCGTTACGCGGTCACACTCCACCTCCACCCCCGAGGTGGAAATGCGATATCCTAGAAATGAGACGGCTCGTTTGAAGAACTCACATTTCTCAGCCTTGACGTATAGGTCATGCTCCACCAGTCGCCCAAGCACTCTACGCACCAGGGAAACATGCTCGGCGCGTGTGGCGGAGCAAATCAGGATGTCATCGATGTACACCACCACACCCTGCCCGAGCATGTCCCGAAGGACCTCGTCCACAAAGGATTGGAAGACAGCGGGAGCGTTCTTTAACCCATACGGCATGACGAGGTACTCATAATGGCCCGATGTGGTACTAAATGCGGTTTTCCACTCGTCTCCATCTCGGATACGCACCAGGTTATACGCGCTCCTGAGATCTAATTTCGTGAAGAAGCGCGCCCCGTGAAATGACTCCACTGCCGTAGCAATGAGAGGTAGCGGGTAACTGAAACCCACTGTGATAGCATTTAGACCTCTATAGTCAATGCACGGGCGCAGACCTCCCTCCTTCTTCTTCACGAAAAAAAACTCGAGGAGACGGGTGACTTAGATGGCCGAATGTATCCCTGTCTCAAGGACTCAGTGACGTATGTATCCATAGCCACTGTCTCCTCCTGAGACAGAGGATACACGTGACTCCTAGGAAGAACCGCATCGGTCTGGAGGTTCATCGCACAATCCCCTCGTCGATGGGGGGGTAATAGAGTCGCCTTCGTCTTACTGAAGGCGATAGCCAAATCGGCATACTCTGAGGGAATGTGCACGTTGGAGACTTGGTCTGGACTCTCCACCGTAGTCGCACCGATGGAAACTCCTATGCACCTACCTGAGCACTCCCTCGACCACCCCGTAAGAGCCCTCTGCCTCCACGAAATCTGAGGGTTGTGCGTGGCTAGCCAGGGGATTCCCAGTACCACCGGAAACGCTGGGGAGTCAATGAGGAACAGGCTGATACGCTCCTCATGACCCCCCCATGTCTGCATAACCAGTGGCACTGTGACCTCCCCTACTTGGCCTGACCCTAGCGGTCGACTATCTAGGGCGTGCACGGGGAAGGGGTGGTCCAGCTGAACCAGGGGAATCCCTAACCTCTTCGCTAACCCAAGGTCCATAAAACTCCCAGCTGCACCTGAATCGACTAGTGCCTTATACTGGAAGTGAAGGGAAAAATCAGGAAAACAAACGGAGGTGTACATGTGGTCGACAGGGGGCTCTGGGTGTGGCTGGTGCGGACTCACCTGGGGGGTCGAAGTAGTGCTCTGCCTGCCCTCCGAACTCCCGGGGGGACCTCTCCAGCACCGGTCCACAGTGTGTCCTCTGCACCCACAGCGGGTGCAGGAGAGACTCCCCCCTCCGGTCCTCCTCGACGCAGCCCCCCCTATCTCCATGGGCTGTGGAGCGGGAGGACTGGGAGGCGGAACGAACAGGCCCCGACTGGAACGTCCCGGGGCAGCCAGCAGGTTGTCCAGTCTAATGGACAAATCCACCAGTTGGTCTAGGGTGGAGGCGTTGTCCCTACAGGCCAGCTCCCGGCGGACATCCTCGCGAAGGCTACACCTATAGTGGTCTATCAAGGCCCGCTCGTTCCACCCCGATCCAGCGGCGAGAGTCCGGAATTCCAGGGCGAAATCCTGAGCGCTCCTCATCTCCTGTCTCAAATGGAATAGCCGCTCACCCGCCGCCCTGCCCTCCGGGGGATGATCGAAAACCGCCCGGAAGCGGCGGGTGAACTCAGGGTAGTTGCCCCGAGCCGAGTCTGGGCCATCCCAGACCGCATTGGCCCATTCCAGGGCTCGACCCGTGAGACACGAGACGAGGACGCTCACCCTCTCTTCATCGGAGGGGGGGGCGGACGGTCGCCAGGTATAGTTCCAATTGGAGCAAGAACCCCTTGCACCCAGCGGCCGTCCCATCGAACTCCCGGGGAGGAGTAATCCGGATACCGCCGGAGCCCGCTTCAGGGGGTGTGTGTGTAGGGGTGCAGGGTGAGGGACCGGAGCTGGTCCAGCTGGGGAAGCACCTCTCTCCCAGTTCTCCAACCGGGCCAACACCTGGTCCATGGCCGAGCCTAGGCGGTGGAGGAGGCTGGCGTGTTGAGAGACCTGCTCAGCCATGGACGGCGCTTCTGCTCCTGCTGACTCCATAGGGGGTGCGGGATTCTGTCACGGCTGTCTAGGACCAGTGGAGATGTGGAATCGGGAGCAGGAGACAGAGGGCCGGAGCAACAGTGTTTTAATAATAATTGCAAACGCAATAGCCGTAGGGCACAGGGCGCGTGGCGAAGTCGGCCAGGAGAAAACACTTTTCCCAAAATAAACACACTGGAAAAAAAGGAGAGAAATAAAGAGATTTTATAGCAATGTATTTGTTCATTGAGGTAAGCTGATAAGCCTGTTAACATATGTCTTGATCACAGCCCGGCAATATAATGGACAATAACAGCGAAAAAACAGCTTACACTCGCAACTGTCCTGAGTGGACAATAAACAATCCCGCACGAGAACCCCAACTGAAAATACACACTAAATAACCCCCCACTAATGACAAACACAAAACAGGTGCAGGATAGACAGACAAAACCAAAAGACACAGAAACAACGATCGGTGGCAGCTAATAGGCCGGCGGCGACGACGACCGCCGAGCGCCGCCCGACTGAGGAGGGGCGCCACCTTCGTCAGATACTGTGACAGCATCGTAGCACCATTAGGTGTAAAAACTTGACTTACCCAGTTGGGGCCCACTTTCTGGAAGAAAACCACTCAATTTCGTCTCTACGTTATATTGGCATCGAACATGTCACCCTCCCGAGGAGAGGGGGTGACCTTGATAATTTATTGTTAAAACGAGAGGCTGCCTGGATCTTTAATTTAAAGACCCTTGCTCCCTTTGGTCTCAACGTAGACTTTGATCTGAAGCCATTCTTGTGATTATTAAGACTTTGCCATTGTAATTGTTGGTAAGCTTGTGTAGTCTAAAATGAATCTATGATCGTATGCTATCTATTTGTTTTTTTTGCATGGTGTTCTTTGTATGTCATTTTTATATTTGAGAATTAACCAATTATATCAGGCCACACCGAGCCATGATTACAGACACCTGTGTGTCTTTTGACACTATATAAATGACTCATCTCGCAGTGTTTGTGATCATACCCTGATGCAGACAGCTTATCTGTGGAAACGTTGGATATTACATTTTTGCATCTGAGCTCTTAGAGTGTGTGGCTCTCCTTTATTTTCAAGTTTTCTACTCCGCTAGCCAGCACCTCGCCTTAATAGTTGTGCGTTTCTTTTTCTTCCAGGTTGATTGGTCTGTCAGACACTGTCCCTCATCTTATGGCAGGCAGCAATGTAGTGCGCTGCCAATCCACAGCTCTCTGCGTCCTCCCCCAACAGGACGGGTAGCATATCCTCATCAGAGAGGTCTTTGAAACCTTGAGTAAGGGTTTCAAATTTGGGGAAATGACACTCTCTAAATGCAGCTCTGTCTCAGGTTCTGCTGTGGTGCAGTGGTTGCACAGCCTTTCCTCTACAGGGAGCCAGGTTTTCCTGTGTCTGCCTTTCTCAATGGCAAGGCTGAGCCTGTACATTGTCAAGGTTTTTCTAAGGTTTTGATCAGTAACCATGGTCTCTCTCTCTCTCTCTCTCTCTCTCTCTTTCACTCTCTCACTCTCACTCTCTCTTTCTCACTCTTTCTTTCTCTCTCTCTCTCGCTCTCATTCACTCTCCCTCTCTCTCTTTTTCACTCTCTTTCACTCTCTCACTCTCTCTCTTTCACTCTCTCTCACTATATCTCTCAGGTTTCATATGGATGATATACTGTGATGTGTGTGGGAGCAGTGCGATGTTCTGTGTCTGCATGTTTAGCGAGTCCTCCCACTCAGCACAGACTAGAGTTAGAGGTATAGACACAGAGCGCTCTAGTCTATTTCAGGCTCTGGATGTGCGACTTGCGCAGCACTGCACACACTGAGACCAGAGTGACTCACCCACTCCTCCACACAATCATACTGCTGCAGGCACCCAGAGGAAGGCAGAAATCACACTATAAACCTCCCCTATTCTCTCTCTCTTTCGCTCTCTCTGTGTATCTCTCTCTGTCTCTCTGTCTCTCCTTCTCTCTCTCTCTCTCTCTCTCTCTCTCTCTCTCTCTCTCTCTCTCTCTCTCTCCTTCCCTCTGTCTCTTCCTCTCCCCCTTCCCACTTACTCTCTTTCTGCCTCTCTCTCTGTGTATCTCTGTTTCCCTCTCTGTCTCTCTCTCTGTTTCTCTCTCTCTCGTCTCTTCGACTCCCTATATCTCTCTCTCTTTGTCTCTCTCTCCTTCCCTCTCTCTCTTCCTCTCCCCCTTTCACACTTAATCTCTTTCTGCCTCTCTCTCTCCATTCTTTTTGTAAGAAACATTAGGAACTAAAGAGGTCTAAATGCATTTTACAGAAACATTGAAATAGGTTCAGAGCTAACTCAGGGTTTGAGGCTTGACCATGTCGGCTTTACTAAAGCTATACATAAAGGTCAGGGTCCTCACTAGGGAACAGGATTTTAACCTTTATGTAAAGCGTTTTCATCAAGTTGTCCCCTTTTGTTTATGGCAGATGGTCCAGCACCATCCTATGACAATTTATAAAAATGTTGGTGCAATTCTCATTTCTGGAAAAGGCTTCAAATACAGGATCCAATCTTGCCATGTCACATTAGATAGATTAGATATTTCTTATTGTCAGATTTTTACAGATATTTGCTTTACGTACAAGAAAATGCACTGCGATACGGTGAGAGACTTGGGTCAAACATCAAAAAACAAAGCTAGAATGAGAGTTTAAGGACTCTTATCTCCCCCCCGTATACTCAATATTACACAATTACACATCCCCTTAATGTCTGAGGTCCCTGAGTGTTGTACATAATGTTATAACACATCCCCTTAATGTCTGAGGTCCCTGAGTGTTGTATATAATGTTATAACACATCCCCTTAATGTCTGAGGTCCCTGAGTGTTGTACATAATGTTATAACACATCCCCTTAATGTCTGAGGTCCCTGAGTGTTGTACATAATGTTATTATACATCCCCTTAATGTCTGAGGTCCCTGAGTGTTGTACATAATGTTATAACACATCCCCTTAATGTCTGAGGTCCCTGAGTGTTGTACATAATGTTATAACACATCCCCTTAATGTCTGAGGTCCCTGAGTGTTGTACATAATGTTATAACACATCCCTTTAATGTCTGAGGTCCCTGAGTGTTGTACATAATGTTATAACACATCCCCTTAATGTCTGAGGTCCCTGAGTGTTGTACATAATGTTATAACACATCCCCTTAATGTCTGAGGTCCCTGAGTGTTGTACATAATGTTATAACACATCCCCTTAATGTCTGAGGTCCCTGAGTGTTGTACATAATGTTATAACACATCCCCTTAATGTCTGAGGTCCCTGAGTGTTGTACATAATGTTTTTACACACTCATTTTAATTTCCATGATTGCATGATTATTTTACACAGTTAGTTACATTTCACATATCACTTTTCACTATTGCACATTTCCAGAATGAGTGAGTCCATCCCCATGCCCTTAATGTCCTCCTTCATTTTGTTCATAAGGGTCAGTGCATGTGGCACAAATGGGGTTTTATACATTATTGAGAAATGATACAAGGAAGAAGTGAAAGAATGAATCATTGAAAACATTCACATTTGCCCTCCACTGGTTACACCAACCACATCCTGTGTAAAAGCACAGAGAAGAAGTAGGAAAGGGTGACTTCCTGCTACTAAATCTGTTATCTGAGACTAAATCTCTCAGACTGGGCCATGTCAGAAGACTTGCATGGATGGTCTCTTGTGCCTGATTCACACAACAGCCCTAACTGTACTGGGTTGGTTCTGGTGTTTTCTTTTCACATTGTCCTCTCCAGCATGGTGCCAGTCTGTCCTCTCCAGAATGGTGCCAGTCTGTCCTCTCCAGCATGGTGCCAGTCTGTCCTCTCCAGCATGGTGCCAGTCTGTTCTCTCCAGCATGGTGCCAGTCTGTCCTCTCCAGCATGGTGCCAGTCTGTCCTCTCCAGCATGGTGCCGGTCTGTTCTCTCCAGCATGGTGCCAGTCTGTCCTCTCCAGCATGGTGCCGGTCTGTTCTCTCCAGCATGGTGCCAGTCTGTCCTCTCCAGCATGGTGCCAGTCTGTCCTCTCCAGCATGGTGCCAGTCTGTCCTCTCCAGCATGGTGCCAGTCTGTCCTCTCCAGCATGGTGCCAGTCTGTTCTCTCCAGCATGGTGCCAGTCTGGTGGATGCGTAAGCAGGCCCGCCCAGTTCGGCTCGGCTTGGCACGGTTTGGCTTGATTTGGCCCGGTGATGTAAATCAGGCATTGTTGAACTCAATACGAGGTATGCAACAGAATCAGTCTTGAATTTGTACAGATACAAATATTGGACACAAATATGAGAGATGAGTCACATTAAATACTTCCCCCCCTGGTAATTGCAATTGCTAAGACACTTGTAATGAAACTGGGGTCCACTTGATCTCCATCTTAACCTCATGAGCACAACATAATTATTTTTTGTAAAACTTTTTAGTCATGTCTCATTGCTTTCACACACAATGCAAATGCTTAGCACATTTTTGCAAAACAGCAAACACAACTCTTAACAAAAGAAGCAAAACTCAGTTGAGTTTTGACAAACAAAATGAAAACATTTTGTCACAGCTGATACACCTTACTTCCACAAATGTGGACCTCTTCTGCAAGTGTGCAACACTTCTTTGCACAATTGTGTCATGAGGTTGGCCTGTGGGTAAGGTTTATGACCCCCCCATAAATACCTTTCTCCTTTCCCCTCTCTCTCTGACCCTACTGAAGGACTGTTGAATAGCCTTTGTTAAATATAGAGAGTCTGGGAACATCAAACAAACGGGGAAAAGGAACCATATTTCGGTAATAGAACCAGTTGGAAATGTGTTGGTACTTAATGAGTATGGATGTCAGTTCGGTTGTCATCTGAGACATTATGACTGATGACAGGACGACATAAACTGTACCTGGGAAAGTCCACACATTCTAGTTATCAAATTCACATGGAATTGTTGTGCAATTTAAATGTTTGATATTGAAACTGTTTGTTAAAAGATGAAATGTAATTTTAGCTTCCAAATGAGAGAATTGGGTTTTCATAAGGAAAGTGCCCTGCTTGATCAGTGGCCCGCCCCTGTGAAGAGACAGGGGTTATAAACAATGAAACACACCCTTCTCCCCTCGCCACTATATAAGTCAGTGACGAAAATGTAACCCGGAGTTCCGGTACGTGAGGTCTGCAGCCTCTGCGTTAAAAGGACACACATGTCAAGTACAGAACTAAGCCAACCTCGGCGTTAGCTTTGGTTGCGAATGGTATGAACTTTGAACTTATTCACTACAGAAGTGATACTTCCAAGCCATTGAGTTAGCAGCGGCCGCTGTAGACGTGGGCTAGGAAAGGACGGACGACGGATCCAGTCTAACAACCACAGACGAAGATACCACAACGTATCCAATTTACCACCAGAGACATTCTTCCGAGGACAGTAAGATCTCTGTTGGCCAACACCGCCAGCATCTACGACGAACCTACCGAGCGCAGTTCAGAGTAAATATTTATTACATTTTCCTTTTCCAAATGGGCGGTCATTTAGAATGCATACGATAATGTATTTACGATGGCATAGCAAAGCTGTTTCTGTGTTCCTCAGTCTTCCCGCTCTTTCATTCAAGCCCAACCCCCTTTCTTTGTGTAACAAGCCGCCATGTCGGCTCCGTCCACCAGGGACGTTTTCTGTATGACATAATTTGAATTCTGTGTATATATAATTCTGTGTGATTAGTTTAGGTATTTGGTAAATAAATAATGAAACCCAATTTTGTATTGCTGATTCAACTTGTTAGCCAGGGTTCGTGCAGATAACCAACAATTTACGACTTTCATATGAGACTGAAATAAGGTGACGATTAATATTGACGGCTATCGATGTAAAATATTACTAAGTCTTTAAGAGTTTATTCGGAAGATAACGGCTCTATAAACACTTTTCAGTGGTGTCCCGACTTTCTAGTTAATTACATTTACATGATTAGCGAATCAGGTGATATTAATTACAGAGAAAGAATTTTATAGAAGGAAGCTCATTGGTTGATTCCAGTCATGTAATATTCTCAGTAAGGTAGTTGTCACGTCCTGACCAGCAGGTGGAGTAGGTGTATAAGTTTGGTCAGGGCGTGGCAGAAGAAGTTGTGTTTTCTATGTTCTGTCTAGGTTGGGTGTTTCTATGTAGAGTTAATTGGGGTGGACTTCCAATTGAAGGCAGCTGTGTGGTGTTGCCTTTGATTGGAAGTCCTATATTAGTTGGGTGTGTTTGTCTGTGTGTTTGTGGGGAATTGTTTTTGCACTGTGTTTTTGTATAGCCTGCAAAACTGTTGCACTGTCGTTGTTTATTGTTTTTGTATAGTGTTCACGTTAGCGATTAATTAAATTCAAAGATGAACACGACCTCCGCTGCGTATTGGTCGACTTTTTCTGATGAGGACTTTTCTATTTCTTTGGAAGAGGAAGACAGTTGTGACAGTACTAAAACCAATGTTTAAGGCATATTTGTGAATCAATGTGGTGATCATATATGAACACTATTAAACATGTGAATATTTAGAGTGGTAATACAGGTGTACATATTAAGCTCATTCTTGTGTAATATATTTTATATGAAACAGTGCTGCTTTGATCCTTTTGTCTCTTAATAAAAACCTTAACTGTATATATTTATCCAGAGTGGTGCTGAAATTAGCCAGCTACACTTTTTATTACACAACGCTAACTGTAAAACACTTTGGGCTACAATGTGTTGTACAAGAAATGCTATGCAAATAAAGTGTATTATTGTTATGATCACGTGTCAGTCATATTGCCACCATATTATTGCTTTCACATACCCCTTGTTTGTCGTTCTTTGTCCTGATCTTGTCCACATTCTGATTGTTCCCACATTTTTAGCAGGTGTAGACGATTAAAAAGATGCACTGTGATCTGGTTTTGATTAGATCTTATAAGTGTAAACGGACAAGATCGGGACAAGTTCAGGATGAAGGATGCATGTTAGCGAAAGGTATAAACGGGGCTTTGGTGAACGTGTATCTTATTTGTGACACTCTTATAAAGCAGGCACTTGTCAAGGTTATTTCCTTATGACAGTTGATAGGGCAAAACAAACCACACCTGAGATAAATAGAGACCAATGTACAAATAATACAGGTTATCTTATCAAGTCTGTCTCTTCAGAGGTTGATATCCGACACAGTAAACATGACTACAATAGCCTATACACAGGAGGCTGGTGACACCTTAATTAGGGTGATCGGGGTATGGTAATGACTGGAGCGGAATCTGTGGAATGGTATCAAACGCATGGTTTCCAGGTGTTTGATGCCATTCCATATGCTCCGTTCCAGAAGCCTCCTGTGATCCTATAGAACATGTAGTAAATAGATCTAGTCACTGTGTTACAGGATGATCCAAACACAAATCCCCTCCCTTCCACTCTACCACATAATAGCCTACATTCGAGATCTCAAGAATTGATTTGTTAATTCCTCTGAAAGGTCATGTGGAGACAGGGCTGTGCTGAGTGAGCAGGACACCAGCCTGGCCTCCCATGTGTTCACTTCCAATTCCCTGTGAGGGCCAGCGTGGGTGGAACACACTGGTGGAGTGTAGTCAGCGCACGAACTTATTTCTCAAAGAATCGGCACAATGCATTCTAAAGGTAGATTTGTCTCTTTGTCTTTAATAATAGTGGAGTTTTCTGCATCTATAAATGTATTCATGATTATTCTATTCTCATTCATTGTGGTTATTCTACAAAGATACAGAATAATTTTCATACCGAGAACACTGAGAAGAACGTGTCTCGTGTCCATTAACGCTGTATGGTAGAAGTCAGTTTAGTGTAGTGGTGACAACATGGGCGCTGAATCTCAATACTGTCCCACTGCCCTCACCCCACAACCCTGACAGAGGGTACTGAGGGGGAAAGGGAGGGAGGAAGGGGTCCCTGAGGCTAGGGATGGGGTAGTATTTTGTGTGTGTGTGTGTGTGTGTGTGTGTGTGTGTGTGTGTGTGTGTGTGTGTGTGTGTGTGTGTGTGTGTGTGTGTGTGTGTGTAAGAGGAGCTGAAGGAGGACAGGCTCTTTGTAATGTCTGGAATGGAATATATGGAGCGAGTCAAACATGGTTTCCATACATTTGATATGTTTGACTCAGTTCCATTAATTCCATTCCAGCCATTACAATGAGCCCTTCCATCTATAGCTCCTCCCACAAGCCTCCTCCTGCATGCATGTATGTGTGTGTTTATGTGGGGGGGGGTAATAATCTCTGTGTCCATATGGTTTAGATGCTTAATAACTCTGGTGTATCTGGGAAGCAACAGGTGGGGTACTTGGGGATGGGGGGAAGCTGAGGGAGGGGTTGGGGGTTGTATTAGGATGGGGAGGGGCTGAGGGAGGGGTTGGGGGTTGTATTTGGGATAGAGGAGGGGCTGAGGGAGGGGGCGGGGGTTGTATTTGGGATGGGGAGGGGCTGAGGGAGGGGTTTTATTTGGGATGGGGAGAGGCTGAGGGAGGGGTTGGGGGTTTATTTGGGATGGGGAGGGGCTGAGGGAGGGGTTGGGGGTTGTATTTGGGATAGAGGAGGGGCTGAGGGAGGGGTCGGGGGTTGTATTTGGGATGGGGGAGGGGCTGAGGGAGGGTTCGAGGGCCACTTAACTACTACATTAATAGAGCCAATGACAGTGTGGATGTCCTCGGTGGGAAAATATCAGGATCTTTCTACTGAATGCTCTCTCACTCACAGGCCTGGCTGACTGAGATAAATAACCGTGGCAATGAGGTTAGTGTCACACGATCGGCTGGCCTCTCGGCCCCAAATGAGATTACAAAGGGTCAGGGGTCAGTGAGACATCTGATGTACCGCAAGCCAACAAGGACATCACCCCCCCCCTTCCTTCCTTTGTTTTGTTTTGAATAGTCATTTCAACATGTTCCATCTTCCAAAACAGCGTGAGCTATCACTATGGATTCAACACACTGTGTAGAGACAGCGTCTATCTGTAAGGGTTGACTTCAACTTTCAAAATATCCCTACTTCACATTGACTTTGAGGGTAAGTGAAAAACAATAGATATAGCTCTATATCTCACGGGTCACACTGTGGCACTGATTGATTCCCTTCGATGCAGAAGTGAGACTGTGACAACTTCCCTGACAGGGTATCTTTACACGTCAAAGAGGAACTGTTGAAACACACCAGCACACTAAGACACTATGATGCAGGGCCAGGGTCCTGCTCATTAGGCACCAAACGGAAGGAAACAGACAAACAGGGAGGGACTACCTGGTCCTGTCCAATAAGGAAACCTCTGGTTCATTTCCCATTGCAAAACGTTTTAAAACATTTTCCGTTGTATTTTGCCCTAATGTACACGACACAGGCTAAAGGATGAAGGACAAAAGGTTACCATGGTTACCCCATGGCTAAAGCATCTCCAACCTTAGGTGAGATCACCTTGTGGGTCAGGCTGTGTACCTGAGAGATTTTTGGCCTAATGGCCTCTCCACCTGGCCAGGCTAAGTATTACAGTGTGTGTGAGCAGTAGGAACTGATTATTACAGTGTACCGGTCAATAAGCAAACCACCATTGTATTTCACCCTTCTAGGATCCCACCTTACCTATACAGGACCACGTCACAGTACCCCTTTTAGGCATGGCTTGCAAATGCACAAAAACATACAAGGATGCATGAATGTACTGTCCGCGTACACACAGTAAGAGCTATACGGCCAAACCAGTTTTCCCACATAGTTAAACATAGTATCACTGTTTCAATGGGTTAATCACTGTTTCAATGGGGTTAATCACTGTTTCAATGGGGTTAATCACTGTTTCAATGGGGTTAATAACTGTTTCAATGGGGTTAATCACTGTTTCAATGGGGTTAATCACTGTTTCAATAGGTTAATCACTGTTTCAATGGGGTTAACCACTGTTTCAATGGGATTAATCACTGTTTCAATGGGTTAATCACTGTTTCAATGGGGTTAATCACTGTTTCAATGGGTTAATCACTGTTTCAATGGGTTAATCACTGTTTCAATGGGGTTAATCACTGTTTCAATGGGTTTAATCACTGTTTCAATGGGGTTAATCACTGTTTCAATGGGGTTATTCACTGTTTCAATGGGTTAATCACTGTTTCAATGGGTTATTCACTGTTTCAATGGGTTAATCACTGTTTCAATGGGTTAATCACTGTTTCAATGGGTTAATCACTGTTTCAATGGGGTTAATCACTGTTTCAATGGGGTTAATCCAGCTGATCGTACATCTGTTAACAGCAACAACTAAACCATTTAGAAAACTCTTACTCTGCATACAGTAACTATTTCTCTAAAATGTATCTGTCTGTCTCTGTCTGTGTCTGTCTGTCTGCCTCTGTCTGTCTTCCTGTCTTCCTGTCTGTCTGTCTGCCTGCCTCTGTCTGTCTTCCTGTCTGTGTCTGTCTGTCTGCGTCTGCCTGTCTGCCTGTCTGTCTGTCTGTCTGTCTGTGTCTGTCTGTGTCTCCCTCCCTCCCTCCTCAGGGATACCCAAGGTCCGACTATTGTATAGTAAACCAGACCTGGTTTCCATAGAGATTCTCAGTGGTGAATATTAATTTGAGCCGCACATTTCACTGCATTCTTCAAACGTTTAGCATAAATCATGATGTCATGATGTCACACACAGATCTCACGCATGGATTCTGCACTCACTGGACAAAGTATCAGAAACAGAAAGCTTTATAACTATCAATGAGCTCCATATTCTGAGGTATTACCAGAAGTTTCTTACAATCTAATCATAACATGCGTAGGTGACGGTACACTCATACTGCCTTTGGTTTATTTGGACGACATATCCATTTAATTCGGGAATGGTAAGAAAGGTTTCTGATTGATTCTAAAGAAAATTGTATTACGTATCCTACCCCATTAAAAGGGCTAATCTAAGCTTCTTCCAGAATCAATGGGCAGGATCAATTTTTTTTTACTAATAAATCAATGATTTATACCCATTGATTCTAGAAGAAGCTTAGTTCAACTGTCACACTTCGTCAGAACCCAAAATATAAGCTTGTTTTAAACAAACACACTACATCCTCAAAATATGGTTATAACTATAATTTGGGATGGTCAGTCCTTGCATCCAAAGCTCTTTCTATGAAATTGAGGGTTTTAGCTACATTTCTCCTATCCCATCCCTCAGCTTTTTACCAAAACAGAGGTGGGGTGTCCACTTTGTTGTAGTCTCAACTGCTGATTGGTCCTTTAAGTGAATGACTAGGACAGCCTCAAACATCCTCCATTTTAAAACTGGAGCCTTATCTTTGTGGGATTTCTCTGAAAAAGCAAGCCTTGGGAACAGAGAGGATTAAGGTTGCATTGGTAGACGTAGGGCACGTCACAGTGCGTTAGTCTGACTGTCAAGGGTCACTGAGTTCACCAAGGAAGCAGAACCTCTGTGATGATGACTAGAACCCTCAAGGCAGAAGGGAGGTAAACCATGTTAGCTGCTGTTCAACCTATTTTTATTTTACTAGGCAAGCCAGTTAAGAACAAATTCCTACTTTCAATGACGGCCTAGGAACAGTGGGTTAACTGCCTTGTTCAGGGGCAGAACGACAGATTTTTTTACCTTGTCAGCTCAGGGAGTTGATCTTGCAACCCTTCGGTTACTTGTCTAATGCTCTAACCACTAGGCTACCTGCCACCTAGTGGAACAGTCTTGTAAAGAATAGATATTGGGATTCGCTCTCTCCCTCCCTCTCTCGCCCTCTCTCCCTCCTCTCTTCTTCCTCCTCCATTCCACCACAGCGAACTTTACTTCCTCTCCCTTCCCCCGCCACATCTACCATGATGTATGGAATGCCTTCCCATTTATGTCACTTTATGGACATACATACCAGCCCCAAACAGACTCGGGCTCGGCCCTTCCAAGAGAAGCGGTCTTTCTCTGCTTTTTCAAATACAACACCCCAACACATTTTTTTCCCTGTCTGCTGCTTCATTCAAACACCCCAGCACATCTAATTTCACCCTCTCTCTGCCTCATTCAAACACCCCAACACATCTAATGTCACCCTCTCTCTGCTTCATTCAAACACCCCAACACATCTAATGTCACCCTCTCTCAGCTTCATTCAAACACCCCAACACATCTAATTCCACCCTCTCTCTGCCTCATTCAAACACCCCAACACATCTAATGTCACCCTCTCTCAGCTTCATTCAAACACCCCAACACATCTAATTCCACCCTCTCTCTGCCTCATTCAAACACCCCAACACATCTAATGTCACCCTCTCTCTGCTTCATTCAAACACCCCAGCACATCTAATTCCACCCTCTCTCTGCTTCATTCAAACACCCAAGCACATCTAATTCCACCCTCTCTCTGCTTCATTCAAACACCCCAACACATCTAATTCCACCCTCTCTCTGCTTCATTCAAACACCCCAACACATCTAATGTCACCCTCTCTCTGCTTCATTCAAACACCCCAACACATCTAATTCCACCCTCTCTCTGCTTCATTCAAACACCCCATGACATCTGATTTTCACCGTCTGCTGGTTGTTTCCCAGTACTCATGCCACTCCATCTCTCTCTCACACATGGTTCCAAACATCCATCTGTCTGCTGATTGGGCTTGGCTGGAGACACAGAAAGCCCCCTCTGTCCCCTTCTGACTGCCTATATCCAGAAACCATGTGACAGGAAGCACCACTCGTCAACTACACCCAGTGTACCCAGCATGCCCTCTACTGTAACAGCTGGAGGGACCAAAAAAACCTTCTAAACTGGTGCCCTTCAGTGTTGCTCGACTACATCGCAGAAAAGTTGTGTTTATGTTCAACCATTGACAAAGCAAACAGGAACGCATGTGTCAGAGTGATTTAAAGAGAGCAACATGTTTGAGATAGGGTTTCTGGTTGATGTTTGTAGAGGGCCTGAAAAACCAGAGGTCCAATAGGAGCCAGGCCTGGGCCTGACATATGATGCAACAGTAAGGCCTATAGATGTACTAGGCCTGCACATTTGAGTCATTTATCCAGAGCAACTTATAGTAAAGAGTGCATACATTTTAATACTATTTTTTCATACTGGGCCCTCGTGGAAATCAAACCCACAACCCTGGCGTTGCAAGCACCATGCTCTACCAACTGAGCTATAGCCTTAAGCCAACGACTACACATTCAAGTATAGAGCACACACCCACGCCAACAGAATGAAGCGCACACACCCACGCAATCACACCAACAGAATGAAGAGCACACACCAAAATGTTGCAGAAAATGCCTTTTGTATTCAAAAGTCCTCCAAACCAGACAGGTGGGTAGTAATAGACTTGAGGTCAAAATTACAATTGAATCAGAATTTCACATTTCAGAACGTAATCATAAAAATGGAAAATTAAAAACACAAACATGGCTTTCTTTTCTCTGAAGCCCACAGCATAAATCAGCTTGGGTTGATATTCTCAGTGAATTAGTACCAGGGGGGGGGGAATAAAATAAAATAAAAAATAGGCCAAACTTTGCCATAAAATAACTGTTAGTTGGTCTACACCTCAACTTCCTCTCTGAAAATCCAAAAAGTAACACTATGAGCCCAACTGAAACTGTAAAGTACTGTTGTGATTAGAGAGCTCCTGGGTTGGCACATGGAGACAAGTGTAATTCTTAGGAAGGCACTTGACATGGGGTCCAGTCATGTGTATTCGCCATGTCATGTCAGTAACATCTGTAAGGTCCTTGTTTGTGCAAATCAAAGAGTGACACTGGCAAGGGAAGTGCAAGTCTTGTATTCAATCCAACGTCATCACCAGTCCCCAAGAAAAAACACAATTCAAACCACCACACTCCAGGGGCGTATTCATTATGGAAACCGTTTAAGAACCAAACGTAAGCAAATAGAGAAAAACAAGTTTCTATTGGACAAATTCAGATAGGTCACGCCCCGTTTGCTTCCGTTGAAGAAACATTTTGCAACAGAATCTGCGTAATGAATACGCCCCATGTCTTGAGTAGGCTTTTTTCTACAGGTAACGTACCACAGCTTGATGTTTAAGCTATTTGTTATGTTTAGTCTTATTTGAACAGGATGCTCAGGTTTAGGCTAATTCCAGTGAACAGTGCAGGTTTACTGACTGGCATATGGGGTTTATTTGACACTGTACCAAAAAAAAAGGGAAAAAAAGAGCTTTTGCAGGGAGTTTCCAATTTTTGGGGGGGAGGCAAATGCTCCTTGAGCCCAGCAGAATCCACAGAAAGCAGACCCTCCAGAAAGCAGAGGGATGAGTCCTCCAATCCATCTCTCCAGGCCTGAATGACCTGCCCAGAAGACGTGAAAAAGTACAACTCAACAGTAATCAAACCCCACATAACATTTTCATAGCAAAACAAAGCAACAACAAAGTGTCTCTCTTAGGTTTCACAATAAGACATTCCCATCGAGGCACGTTTCCAGAGAAGTGTCAAATACAAAGCTGTTTGATATTGAACTAAAAACTTAAACATTCAAGTACTTTGTCATGTAAACACTTTTTAGGCTATTTCAATATCGAATGTTGTCATCCTCGATGGTGTGTGCAATAATACAACAGTGGGCAGCTTTCTATATTGACGGCCGCTTAATCAACAAAACAAGAGACCGTATCATTTTGTTATCAACAAGTTATCAAAATAGGGCTTGTTTGATGGTTTTCACATAGATAAAAACACTCACAGCTGCACGAAACATGTTTTCTTAGAGAAGCACACAAGAACAACAGCGATCTCCACCGCTGGGTAAAGAAGAATAGTTCATCTGTCTCACGATTTCTGCGAACAGTTCGTCGACCAAGCCTTTATTTTTTGCTGAAGTTTCCATAAACGGGCAATTCCACTCCTGAGCCAGCGCCTTGCCTTCCCCGGAAGAGACCTCCCTCTCGCCTTCCAAGTCCACCTTGTTTCCAACCAATACCATTGGCACTCGTTCGTATCTTTTCACTCGGATGATTTGATCCCTCAATGCCTTGATGTCTTGGAAGCTCTGCTGGTTGACCAGACTGTAGACCAAAATAAATCCCTGCCCGTTTTTGATGTACAGGTCTCGCATGGAGGCGAACTGTTCGGTCCCGGCCGTGTCCAGTATCTCCAGAACAGAGGGCGACGAGTCCACCTCGATCTCCTTTCGGTAGAAATCCTCTATTGTGGGGTCGTATTTCTCAATGAAGGATCCCGTCACAAACTGGACCGTCAATGCTGATTTACCCACGCCGCCGGAGCCCAACACGACCACTTTATACTCCCTCATTGCTCCAGAAAGCAGACAGCCCTTCTCTACGAATCCTCTTCCCACCCGCGGTCCGCCCCGATGTTTTTAGACCGCAGACACCTTTCACGGGTGGGAGTTGTCAAATCTCTCCGCGGAAAAGCTTTCGAGGAAGGTCTCCAAAAGTCTTGGTAAGAAGCCGAAGACTGTGGCCGTTCCCGAACATTAGTAATATAACGTGGAGCACATTTTCGGTTATTTGTACTGTGCCATGGTGTTGGAACCAGTGAACAAGTCTTTCTCTGCCTACCGTTTCCTGCCCACTGTTTCTCGGCGCAAGGCAACTAACGTCACGAGCCAAGGCTTACTTCCGTTTTCTTAAAGGGGCAGTCACCCCAAAACGTTACTCAATACAAATATTAGTCACTCACTCTGGTGTCAGTCAGGTGACCCGTGCTCTTGTAACAAATTACTGTTACAAGACGCCTTGAAGTGTGTTGTCCAGGGCATGTCCCCCCCAATACTTACATTTTTACATTTACATTTTAGTCATTTAGCAGACGCTCTTATCCAGAGCGACTTACAGTAGTGAATGCATACATTTCATACAATTTCATACATATCATACATTTTTTTTTCTGTGCTGGCCCCCCGTGGGAATCGAACCCACAACCCTGGTGTTGCAAACACCATGCTCTACCAACTGAGCTACAGGGAAGGCTGATCGTATACTTATACTTATCTTATATGATGAGGCTGATATCAGGAGGATAATCATTTATAGGCCTAACTTTAGTAATATTACAGTAAAGCAAAGGATATTAATATTCAACTGAATGTTGCCCATTGAAAGGGGGTGAAGAACTTGTGTCTTGGTGCTTTCAAGACAAGTGTTGCCGCATTCAAAACAATAAGGAACTTGGAAATATCAGACTTCCGACTTCGGTGCATTCCAAAAAATTGGGAGCTCTGGGGGCTACGACAGGGGAAAAATCGATTTGAATGGTTTTTGGGAACATGATGAAGCTGGTTGAGAGAATGCCAAGATTGTGCAAAGCTGTCATCAAGGCTACTTTGGCTACTTATATTTTGATTTGTTTAACACTTTTTTGTTCACTACATGATTCCATATGTGTTATTTCATAGTTTTGATGTCTTCGCTATTATTCTACAATGTAAAAAATAGTAAAAATAAAGAAAAATCCTTGAATGAGTAGATGTTCAAACTTTTGACAGGTACTGTAGGTTGGAGCCCACAGTATGTTTATTATAGACATATTCTTTATGAAATATATGACTGAATGAAATATGCCATTTTCTGAAGGCATCAGTTACTTTTAACAAACATCACCATAAACTAGGGCTATACTCTTTCTACAGACCCACTGGCTCCAGGTCATCTATAAGTCTTTGCTAGGTAAAGCTCCGCCTTATCTCAGCTCACTGGCCATGATAACACCCACCTGTAGCACGCACTCCAGCAGGTATATTTCACTGGTCATCCCCAAAGCCAGCACCCCCTTTGGCCGCCTTTCCTTCCAGTTCTCTGCTGCCAATGACTGGAACGAATTGCAAAAATCGCTGAAGTTGGAGACTTATAGAGGCCTCCCTGTGGCTCAGTTGGTAGAGCATGGTGTTTGCAACGCCAGCATGGTGTATGCAACGCCAGGGTTGTGGGTGTGATTCCCACGGGGGGCCAGTACAAAAAAAAAAAAATGCATGAAATGAAATGTATGCATTCACTACTGTAAGTCGCTCTGGATAAGAGTGGCTGCTAAATGACTAAAATGTCAAATGTAAGTGTTATATCTCCCTCACTAACTTTAAACATCAGCTATCTGAGCAGCTAACTGATCGCTGCAGCTGTACACAGCCCATCCAATCTACCTACCTCATCCCCATATTATTTTTATTTACTTTTTGCTCTTTTGCACACCAGTATTTCTACTTGCACATCATGATCTGCACATCTATCACTCCAGTGTTAATTTGCTAAATTGTAATTACTTCGCTACTATGGCCTATTTACTGCCTTATCACCTCACGCCATTTGCACATACTGTATATAGACTTTTTTTCTATTGTGTTATAGACTGTACACTTGTTTATCCCATGTGTAACTCTGTTGTTGTTTGTGTCACACTGCTTTGCTTTATCTTGGCCAGGTCGCAGTTGTAAATGAGAACTTGTTCTCAACTGGCCTACCTGGTTAAATAAAGGTGGAATAAATAAAAAAAATAAACAAGGAAGCAATGGAACAGAAAACGATCATGTTCCCCGAAAGGTGAGTGTCTTGTCATCATTGAAGCTCTCTGACACAGGAAGTGTAAGTCATCTGTGTAGAATCCAGAGAGACAGGTCCCCAATGCCCCAGGGAACATGCTGATAGTGACATCACCATCCCCTGGTTCGAGACGGAATTTGTGTCCTATTTGTCTCTCTGGTATGAGAGTAGGCTCTACATACATTCGAAGTAGGCTAACTGCCTTGGGTCATAGTTCATTCAAGTATTTCACTTAAAAATAGTGAACAGTCCTGACATTTTCCCACTATTTTGAAGTTTTACTATTGAAAAGTAATATCCCAAGAAAAAAATACAGTAAAGTACACACAAATGTTTATTTAGACATGTCTACAAACTTTAAAAAGTAGGGCATTCAATGAGTTGGTCTGATGGGAATCCATCAGAGCAATAGAGAACAAAACAAGAAAGCCCTGCCCCTCCTCCACTTGTGCAATGTCATGACATACCTGGACCACCTATTGAGATGTGCCTTTTGTTAAGTAAATCAGGTGTTAAATGAGGTGAAGACTGGAGTGCCACTTTAATGTTTAGCTATTGCATTTTAATCATTTAGCAGACACTCTGATCCAGAACAATTTACTGGATTAACTAGGGTTAAGTACTTTGCTCAAGGGCACATTGACAGATTTCTCACCTAGTTGGAGGTTTAATTGTCAGTCAAAGCTGGTTCCTGCCCAATCTAAGCTCTACATAAGTCTTCCACACACTCTTGAGTGCATTTCAGCAGGATTTGAAATCAATAAAAAAATATATTTAACCAGGCAAGTCAGTTAAGTACAAACTGTTATTTACAATGACAGCCTAACCCGGATGATGCTGGGCCAATTGTGCGCTGCCCTATGGGACACCCAATCACAACTAGTTGTGATTCAGCCTGGAATTGAACCAGGGTCTGTAAGTGACACCTCTAGCACTTAGATGCAGTGCACTCGGGAACCCTTAATTCATAACTGTTGTTGAGATCATAATTTGTGTTTCTTTGTTGTCGTCATGTCACATTCTCATGATGAACCAGACAGTACAGTATGATAACATAACGCAGTGCTAGTCACCAACCATGATACACAACTTGGCAGCCACAAGGTATGCATGTTTTTGCTCCAGCACAGCATGAGCACAGCAGACTCAACTAATCTACAAGACTTTTGATTAGCTGAGTAGACATCCCATTGCAGAATACTTGTTAGATATTATTGCACGGTCGGAACTAGAAGCACAAGCATTTCACTACACTCGCATTAACATCTGCTAATCACGTGTATGTGACCAATAACATTTTATTTTATTTTATTTGATAAATGGGTGTCCAATTTCACTGGTTTTATTTGTGTGGAGACAATTATTTGTCCACTAGATGGCAATGAGACTAAAGTTTGAAGCAGAACCCGACCGTCTGTTTTCATGTGACGTCAGAGTACCTCGTTATTTTTAGGAACATGTTCTGATGTGTTGTGGATGCTCTTTAAAGTAATGTTTCATAGACTAAAGTTAACAGACAAACATGGAGACCATAGATCAGTTGCGTGAGCAAATCAGTTTTTAGTTTTATTCATTTTTTTTTTTAGAATTCATAACAGCAAGAGTCATTTATGGCAACAATAGATTGTGCATAAAACAAATCTGAAGACAGAGTAGTACATTATTCTGTAGCAACTATAAGCAAAAAAACGTAAGTGATCACTTACACATAATAAGCAGTCAAGCCTGTGTGCCCCCAGCAGGGAAGAGAGACCTTGGTTTAATAAGCCGAGAGACAGTGAAATCTGTCCGAGCAGCACTGGTTGGTTTGGAGAAAGTGACGCTTTGGTTCAATAGCACTTATACAGCGACCTCGAGTCAGAAATAAGTTGACCTTGACTGAAGACGGTTACATTCATTTGAAAGAGTATTTACCTATTCATTTAGTATGGTGGTGAGCCTTCACCTGCTGAGTGCACAGTTATCTGGTAGCATTAGCTGTATCTGTCCTGTGAGTCCATGTTGACTTGAGTAATATTACTGTGATAAGACAATATTTCTTGGGTGGTTTGGCGTTAACATTACATTTTATTCTTGAGATCTCATGGAGTTTCTTGGTAAAATGTTATATCACAAGTGATTGATGACTTGTCTGCAGTCTCATTTCCCCAAATGTCGATGTTATTTAGTAAATTAAAAATATGAATTTTCCTTATCTACCTATATAGATTGTTTACATTTGTGTTCTTTTTACATGCAGTCAAATCAAACTAAAATATAATATGGTTTCTAATATCATTTATTGTAGTCATTGTACCATAGGTCCAGGTATGAAGGGCCTGGTCCAACATTTGAAATATAGACAATATAGGATATTTGTTTTATGTAAATAAACTACAAGGGGAGTGGGAGTGAACATGGGGTGCAAGCTCCCCTTGAGAATTTCCTGGCAAACTACAAGCCACTGACAAAAGAAGCCAAAAAACACATAGCTTTTTCTGAGTGCATTGGCTGAGAAACTGGTGCGATTTTCTTTTCTTTTTGCAAGCAAATTTGTTTAGCTGGTCTTTCAGTTTAGATGTTTTAAATTAACCTAACAAAATTCCTTATAATTATAGAATTTTTTTATTCAAAATAATATCTCAATATGATACATGTTTTTTCTCTGTTCATTGACTATATACAGAAGTGCAAAAAGTCAACCTTCGTCCCTTAGTTTAAAGATCGTTCATCTGCAGCATTACAGACCTTCCCGATTCAGCAAAGTCTACTACCTCACCTCTTATCTCACTATTTACCCAACTCCAGAGACCCATCAATCTCACTGTTCATTTTGGCCTGATATTCAGGGCAATCTTAAGAAATATTAAAACAATATATTTTTTTGAAATGGATAAAGTAGAAAATAACTTGTTTCTTCTTCCCTAAACATGGACAATCTACATTTCGACACAATGTATTTTCAAACAAGACCTCAAAGAAAAAAGGAGCTAGTTGAAACATTCGTTTTCGGACAGAGTTGATGCCTCTGCAACCAACCAACTGATCAAATCAATGTCATTCCTTGTATCAATATCAAAAGGCCTTTGATCAACAAAATTAATTGATAATGAACCTCTTCAATCTAAAGAGACATCCAGCTACATGAATGATTTGAATACTTTATCTGACTCCACACATTATTATTAATCATGAATATGGTTTAAAAAAGTTATGGATGTAATACCACCTCAATCTACAACGGCTATATAACAATATTGTCAAGTAGAATATAATAAGGCAAAAATCTACAAACTAAATATTCAAATATATTCAAATCCTTAAGTAATACATAACACATGATTTCAATGAAATTTAAGAGAGTAAATTGTTACTTGAGAAAAAAACTAAAAAAAACAAACACACATGCGGTATGTGTACGGACTATAAAATATCATTGGTGTTCATTGCCTGTATGGTGATTGAAAGTACATGTGATTGGGTTGGGACCCAGTCCAGTAATCTAAGGCTTCAATAGATACAATTGAATAGGTATTAAGTACATTACAATCAGTAAAGAGATTTTACACCTCAGCCAAAACAGAAAAAACAACAAAGGAAATCCCACAACATAATGGCATGTGAAAACAAGGGTTCTGAAATGAATTCTCTGCTCCCCCAATTCTGTGTTCAACCTTCCTGAATTTGGCCATATACTTCAGTAACACTTCGTGCATGAGCAGAACTGTGCTTTAGTATCCAGAATCGGATGAAATCAGGTCAAAAAGGGAAAGGTTTTCTTTATTTTTGATTAATATCAAATCAATGATTTGCTGTATTACCTCAATTAAAGTTAAATTAGCCTATAGAGTGGTAATGGGGTAGGGGAAGCACAAAAACACTCAACCAAGTGTCAAATCTTCTTATGACCTAATTTAAGTCTGACTTTCTTACTTTAACAACACATGGTTTGCAGACACAGTTTTAGATTCCCTCCACCTTTAAGTCTGAGAACAAGGAATTAACACCTGATGGAGAGTGGGTAGATCCCACATCACTTCAACAGGCTTTAGAGTCTACGGACTTTCAACTCGCCAGTCACCATGAGCTCCTGTTTGAGCCATAGCTCAGCCCGTCTGATAAACACAACAATAAAGCACAAAAAGAAAGGCGAAACAAAAACAGATCGATTAAAAAGAGAAAAGGCACCTCTGTTTTTAGATGTAGGAGACTGACGACTTAAAAGGCTGGAAACGACCCCAACAACAAAGCAAATGGTACAATGTTAAAAAAAAATAACTATTATAAACTGGGTGGTTCGAGCCCTGAATACTGATTGGTTGACAGCCGTGGTATATTAGACTGTATACCACGGGTATGACAAAACATTTATTTTTACTGCTCTAATTACATTGATAACCAGATTATAACATCAATAAGGCACCTGGGGGTTTGTGGTATATGGCCAATATACCACGGCTAAGGTCTGTATCCAGGCCCTCCGCGTTGCGTCGTGCTTAATAACAGCCCTTAGCCATGGTATATTGGCCATATACCACACACCCTCGGGCCTTATTGCTTAATTATAAACTGGGTGGTTCGAGCCCTGAATGCTGATTGGCTGACAGCCATGGTATATCTGACCATATACCACGGGTTTGACAAAACATGTATTTTTACTGCTCTAATTACGTTGGTAACCAGTTTATAATAGCAATAAGGCACCTCGGGGGATTGTGGTATATGGCCAATATACCACGGCTAAGGTCTGTATCCAGGCACTCCGCGTTGCGTCGTGCTTAATAACAGCCCTTAGCCATGGTATATTGGCCATATACCACACCCCCTCGGGCCTTATTATTTAAATAGACAATTAAGAAATGATGTAAAAATCAAAACTCGAGCCATACAAAACACATATCTTAGGTAAACAGAATAACACTGTTGAAATAACACTCTGGCTTGGGATGTATGGCCTCTATGGTGCTTAAAGCTGTGCTTTCAAAGGTACACAGGTGTGTTTCTTACCCAGAACATTCATATGTCTCTGACCCTCATTTTAGTATCTAGTTTAACTAGAAGCCTTATTAAAAACAGAAAACTGTACATGCTCTGACGTTTCGCCTAAATATTCCTTTTAAAATGTATTGTGCCTTTCTGATTTAAATTCAAATTTAAGGGGCACGTTTGCAAATGTTTTAAGTCGATTAATTTAAAAACAGAACAAAGCGAATAAAAAATGGTGTCTTGGTCTACCATCGTACCAACACTGTATTATGTAGGTTAGATGCAACAATACCTCAGTCTTAACCTTATGTGTGTGCAAAAAATATAGATATCATTTGAGTGCCATGGTTTTGTGTTTGAACACACAGGTGTACTGTTAATGTATTCAGCGTCTGTCTGTCAGCAGAGATGGACAGACAGACAGACACTCCTCTTCTCAGCTGGACGGTGACTTGGAGGACGAGGAGGTGTGTGTGTGTGTGTGTGTGTGTGTGTGTGTGTCATGGCATGGCATCGACCGAGCACACCGATGTTTGCATGCGTAACAAGACCAGCATTCCAGAGTGACTGAGAGATGATGACCCATGGTCCTCCAGTCCATTGCTTGACATTCTGAACACTATTTACATAAAGGCTGAACTCTTTAGGCTTGGACGGTGCCATCAACCATTCATTTGATCTGTAAAACAAGAGGCGAGGAATTACATTAAAAAATACATTATTTTCAAATGAAGCTAGCCTTCCAAGATCTTATTGTTGTTCTCTGAAAGGTTGCTTAAGGCTGCAATCTGCAGTTCAAACAATAACAAAGCGGAGACCCCACTACTGTTTTGTAAAAAATCTGAGGGATGAGGCTGGAGAAATGTAACCACTCTCAAATTCATAGACATATCTCAATGGGTATATATCATTCATTTAAATCCCAAAGCTGCATTCGGAAAATATAAAGACACCTTCCCCTTTTCCGCATTTTTGTTATGTCACAGACTTATTCTAAAATAGATTAAATCAATAAAAATTATCATTAATCCACACACAATACCCCACAATGACAACGCAAAAACAGGTTTTTAGAATTTGTGCAAATGTTTAAAAATTAAAAATAGAAATACCAATTTTTTTTTATTTGTCATTTTTTCAGAGGATAACTATCTATTTTTTTATATCTATTTTTTTTTTTTTAGCTTTTCTGCTACATATACATATATTTCACATATGCATTTTACATACACATTTTGCATGGCACTTTTATATAAAGCAACCACATAACAATAATACATTACCAAACATAAGCTCTTTAATCCCACCCCTCAGCCACTCGCAGACCATCCCACCTATCACCACAGACCACCCTCGTTTGGTTTCCATGTGCCATATATATTTAAATTGTGCTGTAATGTTTTACATACATTTTGAACCTTTCTAATCATAAAGTATCAAATCACATTTTATTTGTCACATGCGTCGAATACAACAGGTGTAGAACTTACAGTGAAATGCTTACTTACAAGCCATTAACCAACAATGCAGTTAAGAAAAATATGTGTTAAGTAAAAAATAAAAATGCCAAATAATTAAAAAGCAGCAGTAAAATAACAGTAGCGAGGCTATATACAGGGGTACCGGTACAGAGTCAATGTGCGGGGGCACAAGTTAGTCGAGGTAATTGAGGTAATATGTATATGTAGGTAGAGTTAAAGTGACTACGCATAGATAATAAACAGAGAGTAGCAGCAGCGTAAAAGGGGGGGGGTGGGGCAATGCAAATAGTCTGGGTAGCCATTTGATTAGCTGTTCAGGAATCTTATGGCTTGGGGGAAGAAGCTGTTAAGAAGCCTTTTGGACCGAGACTTTGCGCTCAGGTACCGCTTGCCGTGCGGTAGCAGAGAGAACAGTCTATGACTAGGGTGGATGGAGTCTACTACATTTTTAGGGCCTTCCTCTGACACCGCCTGGTATAGAGGTCCTGGATGGCATGGAGCTTGGCCCCAGTGATGTACTCGGCCGTTCGCACTAACCTCTGTAGTGCCTTGTGGTTGGAGGCCGAGCAGTTGCCATACCAGGCAGTGATGCAACCAGTCAGGATGCTCTCGATGGTGCAGCTGTAGAATTCTTTAAGGATCTGAGGACCCATGCCAAATCTTTTCAGTGTCCTGAGGGGGAATAGGCTTTGTCATGCCCTCTTCACAACTGTCTTGGTGTGTTTGGACCATGATAGTGTTGTTGACACCAAGGAACTTGAAACTCTCAACCTGCTCCACTACAGCCCCATCGATAAGAATGGGGGCGTGCTTGGTCCTCCTTATCCTGTAGTCCACAATCATCTCCTTTGTCTTGATCACGTTAAGGGAAAGGTTGTTATCCTGGCACCACATGGCCAGGTCTCTGACCTCCTCCCTATATGCTGTCTCATCGTTGATCAGGCCTACCACAGGTAGCCTAGGGGCGGCAGATAGCCTAGTGGTTAGAGCAGGTAGCCTAGGGGCGGCAGGTAGCCTAGTGGTTAGAGCAGGTAGCCTAGGGGCGGCAGGTAGCCCAGGGGCGGCAGGTAGCCCAGGGGCGGCAGGTAGCCTAGGGGCGGCAGGTAGCCTAGTGGTTAGAGTGTAGGGGTGGCAGGTAGCCTAGTGGTTAGAGTGTAGGGGCGGCAGGTAGCCTAGTGGTTAGAGCGTTGGGCCAGTAACCGAAAGGTTGCTAGATAGAATCCCCAAGCTGACAAGGTCTGTCTGTCGTTCTGCCCCTGAACAAGGCAGTTAACCCACTGTTCCTAGGCCGTCATTGTAAATAAGAATGTGTTCTTAACTGACTTGCCTAGTAAAATAAAGGTTAAATAGAAAATAAAAAATAAAACCACTGTTGTAATGTCAGCAAACTTAGTGATGGTGTTGGAGTTGTGCCTGGCCATGCAGTCATGAGTGAACAGGGAGTACAGGAGGGGGACTGAGCACGCAAACCTTAGGGGCCTCCATGTTGAGGATTAGCGTGGCAGATGTGTTGTTACCGTCAGGAAGTCCAAGATCCAGTTTCAGAAGGAGGTGTTTAGTCCCAGGGTCCTTAGCTTAGTGATGAGCTTTGAGGGCACTATGGTGTTGAACGCTGAGCTGTAGTCAATGAATAGCATTCTCACATAGGTGTTCCTTTTGTCCAGGTGGGAAAGGGCAGTGTGGAGTGCATCATCTGTGGATCTGTTGGGGCGGTATGCAAATTGGACTGGGTCTAGTTTTTAATGGGATAATGGTGTTGATGTGAGCCATGACCAGCCTTTCAAAGCACTTCATGGCTACAGACGTGAGTGCTACGGGTCGGTAGTCATTTAGGCAGGTTACCTTAGTGTTCTTGGGCACAGGGACTATGGTGGTCTGCTTGAAACATGTTGGTATTACAGACTCAGTCAGGGACAGGTTGAAAATGTCAGTGAAGACACTTGCCAGTTGGTCAGCGTGTGCTCGGAGTACACATCCTGGTAATCCGTCTGGCCCTGCGGCCTTGTGAATGTTGACCTGTTTAAAGGTCATACTCACATCGGCTACGGAGAACGTGATCACACAGGCTGTGCTTCCCTTTGTGGTCTGTAATAGTTTGCAAGCCCTGCCACATCCTTATGAGTGTTGGAGCCAGTGTAGTATGATTCAATCTTAGTCCTGTATTGACGCTTTGCCTGTTTGATGGTTCGTCGGAGGGCATAGCGGTATTTCTTATAAGCTTCTGGGTTAGAGTCCCGCTCCTTGAAAGCGGCAACTCTACCCTTTAGCTCAGTGCGGATGTTGCCTGTAATCCAGTGACTGAGGTGGTGTACTCCTCAATGCCATCGGAAGAATCACATAACATATTCCAGTCTGTGCTAGCAAAACAGTCCTGTAACTTAGCATCTGATCACTTCTTCATTGACCAAGTCACTGGTGCTTCCTACTTTAGTTTTTGCTTGTAAGCAGGAATCAGAATCAATACTGCTATTTGTAAGGTTAATTTTAAGTGAATGTTGTGATTTTTTAACCTTTCCTGAACCTGTGACCAGAAACAAGCTACATAGGGGCAATACCTGAATAAATTATCAAGTGATTATGTCTCTTAGCAGCAATATCTACAGAGCTGAAATTGTTGTATGCCCCATATACAGTGGGGCAAAAAAGTATTTAGTCAGCCACCAATTGTGCAAGTTCTCCCACTTAAAAAGATGAGAGAGGCCTGTAATTTTCATCATAGGTACACGTCAACTATGACAGACAAAATGAGAAAAAAAATCCTGAAAATCACATTGTAGGATTATTAATGAATTTATTTGCAAATTATGGTGGAAAATAAGTATTTGGTCACCTACAAACAAGCAAGATTTCTGGCTCTCACAGACCTGTAACTTCTTCTTTAAGAGGATCCTCTGTCCTCCACTCGTTACCTGTATTAATGGCACCTGTTTGAACTTGTTATCAGTATAAAGGACACCTGTCCACAATCTCAAACAGTCCCACTGCAAACTCCACTATGGCCAAGACCAAAGAGCTGTCAAAGGACACCAGAAACAAAATTGTAGACCTGCACCAGGCTGGGAAGACTGAATCTGCAATAGGTAAGCAGCTTGGTTTGAAGAAATCAACTGTGGGAGCAATTATTAGGAAATGGAAGACATACAAGACCACTGATAATCTCCCTCGATCTGGGGCTCCACGCAAGATCTCACCCCGTGGGGTCAAAATGATAACAAGAACGGTGAGCAAAAATCCCAGAACCACACGGGGGGACCTAGTGAATGACCTGCAGAGAGCTGGGACCAAAGTAACAAAGACTACCATCAGTAACACACCACGCCGCCAGGGACTCAAATCCTGCAGTGCCAGACGTGTCCCCCTGCTTAAGCCAGTACATGTCCAGGCCCGTCGTTAGTTTGCTAGAGAGTATTTGGATGATCCAGAAGAGGATTGGGAGAATGTCATATGGTCAGATGAAACCAAAATATAACTTTTTGGTAAAAACTCAATTCGTCGTGTTTGGAGGACAAAGAATGCTGAGTTGCATCCAAAGAACACCATACCTACTGTGAAGCATGGGGGTGGAAACATCATGCTTTGGGGCTGTTTTTCTGCAAAGGGACCAGGACGACTGATCCGTGTAAAGGAAAGAATGAATGGGGCCATGTATCGTGAGATTTTGAGTGAAAACCTCCTTCCATCGGCAAGGGCATTGAAGATGAAACGTTGCTGGGTCTTTCAGCATGACAATGATCCCAAACACACCGCCCGGGCAACGAAGGAGTGGCTTCGTAAGAAGCATTTCAAGGTCCTGGAGTGCCCTAGCCAGTCTCCAGATCTCAACCCCATAGAAAATCTTTGGAGGGAGTTGAAAGTCCGTGTTGCCCAGCGACAGCCCCAAAACATCACTGCTCTAGAGGAGATCTGCATGGAGGAATGGGCCAAAATACCAGCAACAGTGTGTGAAAACCTTGTGAAGACTTACAGAAAACATTTGACCTGTGTCATTGCCAACAAAGGGTATATAACAAAGTATTGAGATAAACTTTTGTTATTGACTAAATACTTATTTTCCACCATAATTTGCAAATAAATTCATTAAAAATCCTACAATGTGATTTTCTGGATTTCTTTTCTAATTTTGTCTGTCATAGTTGAAGTGTACCTATGATGAAAATTACAGGCCTCTCTCATCTTTTTAAGTGGGAGAACTTGCACAATTGGTGGCTGACTAAATACGTTTTTGTCCCACTGTATATAGCATTCTGTTGGTGGCAAGAATTTTGTATAATAATTTAAATTGAAAAACTCAAAGTCTTGAATCAAGTGTTGTTTTTTTGTACCAGTTCATAAACCATGTGCCATGGAATCGGTACATCTAAAATCTCTTCCCATTTATTTTGCAACCTGTATGGCCCAGCTGTCAACATTTCTGTCCTCAAATGAAACTGGTATATTTTTCTATTTATGCCAATTCCTTTCAGCCAATTTGTATCTTTAATATATTGCAGACAAACAAGTTCCCTACCTTATCCCTTTTCCACTTGCCTCCTCCATTTTTGCGGTAATGCTGCAATCAGTTGGTTGTAAGTTTGGATTGAGCAGACATTCCCATATATTTTCGATAGCTGCACATGTGACAAAATGCCACCGTTTATATTCATAATATAATTGATAAATGTAATAAAATGTTTAAACATTTTTAGCCATAAATAATGTTTTTTTAATTAATCAGTATATTTGAGTTTAACCACAACATTTGTTGTACTATTTGTTCTATCTTTTCCAGAGGATAAAACTGAAATTGTAACCAGCTTTGTATGTCTTGTTTAACAAATGTAATTTGCAAAAAGGCAATTTTTTAACAAAGGATGAGCCATTCTTAATCTACTGGAGAAGCATTTTGGGTTTAAGTATAATTTATGTATGAGTGAAGCTTTTAGTGAGAGGTTTAAAGCTTTAATAGTTAATAATTTTTGCCCACCAAATTCATATTCATTATATAAATAGGCACGTTTAATTTTGCCTGGCTTAGCATTCCAAATAAAAATAAATATTTTTTGCTCATATGATTTAAAAAACAAGTTGTCTGGAGTATGCCGCGCCATTAGTAAGTAAGTAAACTGTGATAGGACCAAAGAGTTAATCAATGTGATATTTCCATAAATAGACAAGTATTTACCTCTCCATGGTTACAGAATCTTAGCTATTTTTGCAAACTTTCTATTGAAATTGATTGTGGTAAATTCATTTATATTTTTTGAGATGTGAATACCAAGTATGTCTACTTCTCCATCCGCCCATTTTATTGGTAAACTACAAGGTAGTGAAAACACTGTGTCTTTTAACGATCCAATACGTAATATGGTACACTTGTCATAATTAGGTTTTAGTCCAGAGAGGCTAGAAAAGTGATCAAGATCTTCAATGATACTGTGCAGGGATCCAGATTACGGACATAAGAAAAACTTGAGTCATCGGCATACATAGGGATCCAGATCGCGGACTTAAGAAAAAACTTAAGTAATCGGCATACTTTGACACTTTTGTTTTTATCCCCTGGATTTCTAACCCCTTGGTGTTCTTGTTGGATCTCATTTTAATAGCTAGCCCTTCAATGGCCATAATAAATAGATATGGAGACAACGGACATCCTTGTTTTATTCCTCTTAAAAGCTCAGTACTTTCTGAGAAGTAACCATTATTTACTATTTTAGATTTGGGGTTGCTGTACATAACTTTAACCCATTGTATAAGATATTCACCAAAATTAAAGTCTAGTCGTACTTTATCAAACGCCTTTTAAAAATCTGTTATGACAACCAGGCCTGGTATCTTTGATGTTTTATCATGTTCAATTGTTTCAAGTAATTGTCGTATATTATCTCCATATAAATAACCTGTCTGATCAGGATAACCAATATCTGGTAAAAAAAAAATTTATTCTATGTGCTATGCATTTTGCCAGGATTTTCACATCACAACATTGAAGTGTAACAGGCCTCTAGTTTTTTAAATGGACTGAAACTTTATACTTACCACCTGGTTCCTGTTTTACTAGTAATGAAATGGTAGACTTTCAGGTACTTGTTGAGTACCTGAAAGTCTACAATTTTTATAGGAGTAATTAAAACATGCTAACAATGGATATTTGAGTACATCAAAAAAGGTCTGATGTACCTCTACTGGTATACCATCAAGCCCTGGTGTTTTTCCAGACTGAAAAAAGTTCCTCTCCTGTAAGTTGGCCTTCACACAGGTCTTTCTGTACATTTGTTAATTTTACATTATTATTATTAGGAAATAAATCCTTACAGTTAACATCATTCAGTGGAAATGGCAGAGACTGAAAAGAAAACATATGCTTAAAATATTTTGATTCCCCTTGGTGAATCATGGATGACTCCATCATTTGCAACGAGTTTCTATAAATTAATGTTGAAAATTCAAGAAAAATATTGTGCATTTTTCACAATTTTCCATCCAATTTGCTTTATTTTTCTAATACATTACACATAATCGTTCTTGAATAAGTTCCTCCATTTCTTTTTGTTTTTCCTCTAACATATTTTGTGCCTCTATAGTACAGTTTCTGTTACCATCTACCTGCGCTGTTACTTCCTCTATTTCCTTTATTTGTCTAATCTCTTTTGACCTAAACTGCTTTTGTTTAAATGATGAGTATTGTATTGAATGGCCTTTAAAAGTACATTTAAAGTGTCCCATACAATAAGGGGATCTAATGTACCTATGTTGTGCAGAAAAAAGTCAATTATTAATTATTTTGTCTTTGTTAAGAACAGTTTGTCATCCAATAGGCTTTGATTAAATTTCCAATATCCCCGTCCACATCAAAATTCTGTAAGAGTTATATGGAGGCCAAGTAGATGAATACTTTTTTTTTTACTTCTGATGCGAGCAAGAATGAGACCAGGAAGTAATCAAGACGACTAGCTAATATCTTATTTACATAAGTATTCAGACCCTTTGCTATGAGACTCAAAAATGCATCCTGCTCAGGTCCATCCTGTTTCCATTGATCGCCTTGAGATGTGTCTACAACTTAATTGGAGTCCACCTGTGGTAAATTCAATTGATCGGACATGACTTGGAAAGACACACACCTGTCTATATAAGGTCCCACAGTTGACAGTGCATGTCAGAGCAAAAACCAAGCCATAAGATCGAAGAACTTGTCTGTACTGTATAGCTCCGAGACAGGATTGTGTCGAGGCACAGATCTGGGGAAAGGTACCAAAACATTTCTGCAGCATTGAAGGTTCCCAAGAACACAGTCGTCTCCATCATTCTTAAATGGAAGAAGTTTAGAACCATCAAGACTCTTCCTAGAGCTGGCAGCCCGGCCAAACTGAGCAATCAGGGGAGAAGGGCCTTGGTCAGGGAGGTGACCAAGAACCCGATGGTCACTCTGACAAAGCTCTAGAGTTCCTCTGTGGAGATGGGAGAACCTTCCAGAGGGACAACCATCTCTGCAGCACTCCACCAATCAGGCCTTTATGGATAGAGTGGCCAAACGGAAGCCACTCCTCAGTAAAAGACACACGACAGCCCGCTTGGAGTTTGCCAAAAGGCACCTAAAACTCTCAGATGATGAGAAACAAGATTCTCTGGTCTGATGAAACCAATATTGAACTCTTTGGCCTGAATGCCAGTCGTCACATCTGGAGGAAATCTGGCAACATCCCTACGGTGAAGCATGGTGGTGGCAGCATCATGCTTTGGGGATGCTTTTCAATGGCAAGGACTGGGAGACTAGTCAGGATCGAGGGAAAGGCGAACGGAGCGAAGTACAAAGAGATCCTTGATGAAAACCTACTCCAGAGCGCTCAGGACCTCAGACTGTGGTGAAGGTTCACCTTCCAACAGGACAATGACCCTAAGTACACAGCCAAGACAACGCAGGAGTGGCTTCGCGACAAGTCTCTGAAAGTCATTGAGTGGCCCAGCCAGAGCCCGGATTTGAACCCAATCGAACATCTCTGGAGAGACCCAAAAATAGCTGTGCAGCGACGCTCCCATTCCAACATGACAAAGCTTGAGAGGATCTACAGAGAAGAATGGGAGAAACTCCCCAAATACAGGTGTGCCAAGCTTGTAGTGTCAAACCCAAGAAGACTCAATGCTGTAATCGCTGCCAAAGGTGCTTCAACAAATTACTGAGTAAAGGGTCTGAATACTTACGTTTAAAAAAAAAATGTACGTAACAAAATGTGGAAAAAGTCAAGGGATTTGAATACTTTCCGAATGCACTGTATGTAGCGATTGCAGATTGCCCCTTTAAATGTATAAGCATGGAGAAAAATTCTGCCATAATTTGGCCAAATGCACTCAGATATTCTTGGTGGGGTTGGAAGGTAAACATACTGTAGAGAAACAGAGATGAATAGAAACTCACTGTTTTTGACTACATTTGAGTCAGATACTTGTGGTTACTCAGATGATCGGCAGAAATGATTGGAATCTGTGGATGGAGACAGAGCAGAGAAATCAAAAACACATCACACATCTTATGCACATCATCGGACCCCGATCAGCAGTTTTAAGCAAATCTCAGAGTTCATTACCCAAAAGGAGATGAAGATAGCAAGATAAGGCACAATGTGGTTACAACGTTACCTAGATAAAACCAAACATTTTATAGGATCACTGACACCTGATCAAGGAAGGGTTGGCGGGGCAGGTGTGAGGGGAAGGAAACTAAATGCCAGTCGGTAGTGAGGTGGCTACCCATGCAAAAAAAATTATGTTTGGGCACTACAAAAATGACCTGCAGGTAGTTAAGGATAAACACATTTTCTTTGGGGATAAAAAAGTTGAATCTAATTTCTTTATCTTTTACAGCTATGTATTCTTTCCCTTGTCCTATTTGACCACATACTGTGTACTTCTACAACTCAACTACTTGGCCTTGGAATGTTAATAGCAGAAAAATGTGGAATCCTCAGACACATTGACTGCATGCGGCAAAGCGATGCCCTACGTAAGCAGCCACAGAAGAACCAAATGGCACAGATAGCAACTGCTTCCAGCACCTGCTGTACAAAATAATTTACAAAAATAAGGAAAACTTCTTCATACATACCAATTGCATGTACTCATTGGTAGTCAACTTTGATAAGGAAGAGTCCTCAAAATGAGAAAGGACAAACATCGAGGTTAAAATGATGTCGGACATAACGACAAACAGTAAATGTCTCCCCAGAATGACAAGTTAATAACATCTTTAACTTGTATTTATCAAGTACATTAAAAGTTGACCATTAACATCACATATGTACTGTTCTAACAACCAACACCATAAAGGTCCATCTAATAATGTTAAGAACTGGAAACAACCAGTGTAAGTCAACAAGAGGGAAACCCATCCCCTGAGAGAGAGAGAGAGAGAGAGAGAGAGAGAGAGAGAGAGAGAAAAGAGAAAGAGCGAGAGAGAAAAGAAAAGAGTGAGAGAGAGAAAAGAAAAGAGCGAGAGAGAGAAAGAGCGAGAGCGAGAGAGAGAGAGAGAGAGAGAGAGAGAGAGAGAGAGAGAGAGAGAGAGAGAGAGAGAGAGAGAGGCAGTAGAGGAGCAAACCTGATTGGCTGAGGTGGTTGCGAAGGGAACGCTTGTGGCAGATGTGGTGGCTGCAGATGCTGGCGTACCACCGTGCATCATGGGTACTTTTGTCAGAAGGGAAAATCATATAAGCAACAACACACAGAGGAGTGGAGTGTGGCCAATTGGCCACCAGGCAAATGTGAAGGACAGGTGGTGAGGAGGGGGTGGTGGGGCATTCCAATTCAATAACTCACTCCCTTTCTCTCTGAGAGGATTGGATAGATGTAAGCAATAGGAAGCAAACAACAAGAAGGTTAGGGAAGGCAGTTACTATATTGCCTGAACACTTCCAGTCCTTTCTAATCAATCTGATCTGAAGAGGAAAAGGACATGAGGGAGAAGAGAAGAGAGTGAGTTATCTGATTGGAATGCAGCCATGGGTGTAAAGGGTATAGGGGATTCAGTGTGGTACATTTGTGGATGGCATACTGAGGTTATACCAGCCAAAAGCTGATGTTGTCAACAGAGAGGCCAGAGAAGGGTCAAGGGTCAAGCAATCACAGCTTTAGGGTCCAAGGTGGATTTACAGTAACATGTTTGGTAGTACACCCAAAACAGAATAAAACTTATCTCCAGTATTTACATTTATAGATATGACTAAATACAGTATCATTGACAAATGAAATGTGCAAATGAGTCAGTTATATGCCACAACCAACCCTGTGACTCCCAAGTCACCAACACCCATGATGAGATGATTTGAGAATTGATGAAGGCTATATATAGGGCTCAAATGTATCAAAGCAAAGGCAGATCCAACTACATGTTGATATGATCATACTAATGATTACTGATTCATTATTATTGATTAAACTATTAGCCAGATCCAAGATCTGTTTGTGCTGTCTTGACTAATCAATAATCATTGACTAAACAGCACAAACAGATTGGGAGTAATGCTAGAAAACTATCTGGGTTGGCTTCAGAAAGCTAAGGTGCCACCTTTTAGCTGTGTGATGGTTAGTTAGATTTTGATGGCGTGCGAGTCACTGGCGAGGCTGAAAGCTAATTGGTGAAGAAGGAATGCTGGAACCTACCAACACCGGTGGTGGGGGTCATGCAGAATATTGAGCCTGCTCAAATGCCCATCATGCAGTGCAACAGGAAGTGTGCAACAGGAAGTGGATTGGAAAAGGTGGGAGAGAAATCAAAACAGCCCATCACAAGATTTGTTAGAGTGAAGGAAGAGATCAGGAGAATAACATGAATAAATGAACTGGACAGCATTCAGTAACACAGTCAGTGGCCAGCAGTGGAAATACTGAGGAAAATGTGGAGTTGGATTTACTTTCTGAATTGACTGGAATTTAAATGTAATTGACCCCAACCCTGGTGCTGACCAATCTAGACCAAACTAGGCGATCAGGAGAATCAGGTTGAGAGTATACTGATCAGATCAGGCACTTTTGTCTGAGGTTTCATGGATATTCATTTGCAATCAACTGTGATAATAATAGTAGTAGCAATAAACAATCAATTAATAATCCTGGTAAAAGTGATAATCATAATAGTGACACATCACATACACACACGCTCAAGAAGCAAGAGGGAGAAGATGTTGCCAAACAGAAGCAGTAGTATTCATATGGAAGCAGGACATATAGTATTCATATGGAAGCAGGACATGCAGTATTCATATGGAAGCAGGACATATAGTATTAATATGGAAGCAGGACATATAGTATTAATATGGAAGCAGAACATGCAGTATTCATATGGAAGCAGGACATATAGTATTAATATGGAAGCAGGACATGCAGTATTCATATGGAAGCAGGACATATAGTATTAATATGGAAGCAGGACATGCAGTATTCATATGGAAGCAGGACATGCAGTATTCATATGGAAGCAGGACATGCAGTATTCATATGGAAGCAGGACATATAGTATTAATATGGAAGCAGGACATATAGTATTAATATGGAAGCAGGACATGTAGTATTCATATGGAAGCAGGACATGTAGTATTAATATGGAAGCAGGACATATAGTATTAATATGGAAGCAGGACATGCAGTATTAATATGGAAGCAGGACATGTAGTTTAATATGGAAGCAGGACATGTAGTTTAATATGGAAGCAGGACATTCAGTATTAATATGGAAGCAGGACATGCAGTATTAATATGGAAGCAGGACATTCAGTATGTTGCCAAACAGAAGCATTGGGTCAGAAAGAACAATCCAAACTTCCCTATGCCGTCTCCATCCAATCACATTCACACACAGCCCCCCAGACCACATTCACACACAGCCCCCCAGACCACATTCACACACAGCCCCCCAGACCACATTCACACACAGCCCCCCAGACCACATTCACACACAGCCCCCCAGACCACATTCACACACAGCCCCCCAGACCACATTCACACACAGCCCCCCAGATCACATTCACACAGTCTCCATCTGTATTCTAACTGTATGGCTGAGCTATAACTACACACTGAGAAAAGAGGGTTCCTCAGGGGTTCTTTGGGAAGGGTGATGGTTCTAATAACTCTTTGAGCTCTTCAAATGGTTCTTTTAGTGCTAATTAAAATGTAGGGGAGGCGGCTCATTAGAATATTTTGGGGAGTGGTTTGCTCACAGCTCTTTTTTGTGCAACTGTGAGTGAGTATCATTCCAGCTGATCTAACCTGTACCCTGCATTGTTCTTCAAAAGGTTCTTTGTAGAATCTTTGAGATTGAGAAAGGTTATTTATAGAGCCAAAGAACCCTTATTTGGCACTATACAGAACCATTGTTTTTTAGTGTGTAGCTTTAATGTCCAGGCAGATCTACTCGCTCTAGTTCTATGTATGAAAGAGACCATATGAAAGCAGCGTGGGCGCCATGGGAGCCATACCTGAGGGGAGGAAGGCAGCCTGCTGCTGAAACTGCATGTTGGCTAGGGCCTGTTGGTACTGGAGCATGCCAGTGTTGAACATGGCAGAAGCCCCGTTAGCCTTCTCCAGGGCTGCCCGCTTGGGCATGGGAGGCATGACACTGTGGGAGATCCCCTGCCCACACCCAACGGAGGGAGGGAGGGAAAGAGGGAATGAGAGAGAGAGAGAGAGAGCGAGACAGAGAGAGAGAGAGAGAGAGAGAGAGAGAGAGAGAGAGAGAGAGAGAGAGAGAGAGGAGAGACAGACATGAGAGAGTGAGAGAGGTGCGTGGTGGAGGTGTGTGTAAGAGCGAGAGAGAGAGAGAGAGGTGCGTGGGGGAGGTGTGAGAGAGAAAGAGAGAGAGAGAGAGAGAGAGAGAGAGAGGTGCGTGGGGGAGGTGTGAGAGAGAAAGAGAGAGAGAGAGAGAGAGAGAGAGAGAGAGGTGTGTGGGGGAGGTGTGAGAGAGAGAGAGAGAGAGAGAGAGAGAGAGAGAGAGAGAGAGGTGCGTGGGGGAGGTGTGAGAGAGAAAGAGAGAGCGAGAGAGAGAGAGAGAGAGAGAGAGGTGCGTGGGGGAGGTGTGAGAGAAAGAGAGAGAGAGAGAGAGAGAGAGAGAGAGAGGTGCGTGGGGGAGGTGTGAGAGAGAGGGTGTGTTGGAGGTAAAAACGGGAAAGAAAACAAAAAAGATAATTGTCGTTAAGTTAGAGGATAAAATAACATCACAACAACAACAATGTGTAACTGTGTGTAACACATTATCCTCAGCAAGCAAGCAGCAGTCTACACAACCACTACACAAGCAAGAGCATGGTGCTAACTGGGGCTACATAGCAACTCTGTAAAGCATTCATATCCATCATATAATCAGTTACTAAGCTTAATAAGGAGGATATACCGTATAAATACACCTAGGGCTGACTTAATGCAACTAAAGCAAGCATTGCTCTATTAATATAACAACACAGCTATGAGGAGGAAGAGATAGGAAGCAGAGAAAGAGAGAGAGAGAGAGAGAGACAAGAGACAGAGAGAGAGAAAGAGAGAGAGAGAGATAGACAGAGAGAGAGAGAGAGAGAGAGAGAGAGAGAGAGAGAGACAGAGAGAGAGAGAGAGACAGAGACAGAGAGAGAGACAGAGAGAGAGGGAGGGGGGGGGCTGCACTGCTAACTCCATGATCAACTGTATTATGAGACGTTGTTATTAACTATCTAGGGTGGGGTCGCTACTATATGACTCTAATCCCATCCCACTCATTTAGACATGCACTAGGAACACATACATGCATACATACTGTACAAACATACATATATACATACATACATACAACTAATTACAATTGAACATTGAACATAAACTTGTGCCATGCCACCATTTAAATGTACTGTTAAAAGATACACTCCCTAACTCTCTTCTTCTACGTTAAAAGCTACACTCCCTAACTCTCCTCTTCTACTGTTAAAAGCTACACTCCCTAACTCTCTTCTTCTACGTTAAAAGCTACACTCCCTAACTCTCTTCTTCTACTGTTAAAAGCTACACTCCCTAACTCTCCTCTTCTACTGTTAAAAGCTACACTCCCTAACTCTCTTCTTCTACGTTAAAAGCTACACTCCCTAATTCTCTTCTTCCACTGTTAAAAGCTACACTCCCTAACTCTCTTCTTCTACTGTTAAAAGCTACACTCCCCAACTCTCTTCTTCTACGTTAAAAGCTACACTCCCTAACTCTCTTCTTCTACTGTTAAAAGCTACACTCCTTAACTCTCTTCTTCTACGTTAAAAGCTACACTCCCTAATTCTCTTCTTCTACTGTTAAAAGCTACACTCCCTAACTATCTTCTTCTACGTTAAAAGCTACACTCCCTAACTCTCTTCTTCTACGTTAAAAGCTACACTCCCTAACTCTCTTCTTCTACGTTAAAAGCTACACTCCCTAACTCTCTTCTTCTACTGTTAAAAGCTACACTCCCTAACTCTCTTCTTCTACTGTTAAAAGCTACACTCCTTAACTCTCTTCTTCTACGTTAAAAGCTACACTCCCTAACTCTCTTCTTCTACTGTTAACAGCTACACTCCCTAACTCTCTTCTTCTACTGTTAAAAGCTACACTCCCTAACTCTCTTCTTCTACTGTTAAAAGCTACACTCCCTAACTCTCTTCTTCTAAGTTAAAAGCTACACTCCCTAACTCTCTTCTTCTACTGTTAAAAGCTACACTCCCTAACTCTCTTCTTCTACGTTAAAAGCTACACTCCCTAACTCTCTTCTTCTACTGTTAACAGCTACACTCCCTAACTCTCTTCTTCTACTGTTAAAAGCTACACTCCCTAACTCTCTTCTTCTACGTTAAAAGCTACACTCCCTAACTCTCTTCTTCTACTGTTAACAGCTACACTCCCTAACTCTCTTCTTCTACTGTTAAAAGCTACACTCCCTAACTCTCTTCTTCTACTGTTAACAGCTACACTCCCTAATTCTCTTCTTCTACTGTTAAAAGCTACACTCCCTAACTCTCTTCTTCTGCTTTTCACATAAGATATAGGTGATGAATTGATTGTGGCCCTTTGTACAGATTTCCATATCCAAATGTCCAATTGATGTTTGTTTGGGAGGTGGGTTTTTAATCGCAAACATGGTGGAGATGGTCAATTCAGTCCAAGCCGGGAAGGAAGCCACAATCAGTTTATCACAGGAAATAATGACACATATAGCAACAGGAGGAAAGATAACAAACAAGAACAAATTAAAGTAGCTATATCTGGGTTAAGACATTGCACTACGACAACAAAGCCACATGCCAAGCTAAAAGGTGAAAGGTCATAGTACCAGGTCAAAGGTTGCGTCGAGGGGTCGCTTCAGTGATTTGACAGCCGACTGAGTCTTAATTAGCAGGCAGCGAGCACATGATGGCAATGGGCCAATGGGGTTCAAGCGCATTAACATAAACCAGCAAGCAGAGGTGTATCATGGGGGCAGCAGTGCAGTTTGGGTAGGTGAGAAAAAACAAAACAAATAAAAAAACAAATCATTGGAATGCAGTATACAAGGGGATTACAGAACTAGAACGTGCACAGTGTGTGGACACTACAGTACTACGGCTGACAAGTACAGTACAGTTCAATAAGGATCTAGCTAAGTCAAATACTGTGAAAGATGGAAACACAAACAAAATGGACTGTTCACTGTCATTACTTCAAAAACACTAGGCATTGAGCGATATGGTCACACTTTAAATAAACTATAACTTATGATGCCTTCATAAACCCTTTATAAGGCCTACATAAATGGCACAAAGCATTTATGAGCAAATGTATTTTATGAAGGGTAATATTGGGTTCATACCACATCAGATGTAAAGACCTGTTATATCACCTTTATATAGCGTGACATTTGCTTATAGATTATTATAAATCTATGTAGGCCTTAGATTTACATGTTTAAAGGGTTTAAGAGGCCTTTATTACACAAAATGAGCTACAGTTTGTTTAACGTGTGACCAGTAGGGTCATTCAATTATAAAATAGCAATATACTCTTTTACTGTACGTATCGTAGTCATTGTCACATTACCATGATTATACACCACAACGCTTGTTATTGTTCCTCATACAAACAAAGCATGGCAAATACTGAGAACAACACACAGGTGTAACAGTGCTAGTTTAGCTGTGGATGTCCAACTAGAGAGGAAGGACCATTGTTATATTAGACTTAG
>NC_042977.1:41908384-41915884 GCF_901001165.1 Salmo trutta
ATTTTGACAGAGGTTAAAAGAGATGCCATACTGAAGCATCAACGCAGTTCTTAGACTGGACTAATGGACTAACTGGCTAAAGTGCAAACACAGTGAGTCAGAAACTCGGAGTGAGACTATGCCAAGCTTATTTTGAAAGAGGTTCTGAAAATAAGTTCTAAAACTGAGCATATTCAATGCTACTAACCATAAGAACAAATCTCCATGAGCTGAATTGGCATTCCTAAGCATTCTGACACAGATAAGGGGCTTCTGAAACAGAGCTGCACCTCTACTAGCCAGTGACTGGCATGCAGGGGGGGTGAGAGGGCAGGGGGGCAAGGGGAGGGGCGCAGAGTAGTTAACAGGCCCCGAGGGTTCGCATTGCACTCACCCCACCTGACCCCATCCGTCCCACCTTGGATTTACCGCTGTGGCATTTGCTGAGGGAGGTCGTGTGTGATGACAGCCAACCCCCGTACTAGGAAACTTTCAGCCTTCTATTCTACTGAGCTATTTACTTTATGTTCATATTCTTTTCTTTTATTAGCTCTTATTGTTGTTGCATTGACGAGAGAGAACCTGCAAGTAAGCATTTCATTGGATGGTGTAAACCATGTGTATCCTGTACATACGATGAATACAACTTTAAACTTTAAATCAAAACAGTGGCTAAAGCAGGCTGCCATTTTGAATAGTGAAACGTCAGCCTGTGGAAGCTGGGAAGGGGACAGACAAAGTGAGTCACGTACTGTTGCATGAACCTGCGTCAGTGAAACGCTAGAACCTGCTGCATGACAAGTCCGTAGTGATGGTCAGAGGGAGAGGGAGAGAGAGAATTTAATTGAATTGAGAGAGGGAGGGGGGGAGCGAGAGGGGTGGGTGGGAGAGGGAGGGAGAGATGGAGGAGGGGGAGGGAGAAAGAGAGAGAGAAAGCGAGAGAGAGAGAAGAATCCCGGCCCTAACAACAGAAGAATCCCGGCCCTAACAACAGAAGAATCCCAGCCATAACAACAGAAGAATCCCAGCCATAACAACAGAAGAATCCCAGCCCTAACAACAGAAGAATCCCAGCCCTAACAACAGAAGAATCCCAGCCCTAACAACAGAAGAATCCCAGCCCTAACAACACAAAAATCCCGGCCCTAACAACAGAAGAATCCCGGCCCTAACAACAGAAGAATCCCGGCCCTAACAACAGAAGAATCCCGGCCCTAACAACAGAAGAATCCCGGCCCTAACAACAGAAGAATCCCAGCCCTAACAACAGAAGAATCCCAGCCCTAACAACAGAAGAATCCCAGTCCTAACAACAGAAGAATCCCAGCCCTAACAACACAAAAATCCCGGCCCTAACAACAGAAGAATCCCGGCCCTAACAACAGAAGAATCCCGGCCCTAACAACAGAAGAATCCCGGCCCTAACAACAGAAGAATCCCGGCCCTAACAACAGAAGAATCCCAGCCCTAACAACAGAAGAATCCCAGCCCTAACAACAGAAGAATCCCGGCCCTAACAACAGAAGAATCCCGGCCCTAACAACAGAAGAATCCCGGCCCTAACAACAGAAGAATCCCGGCCCTAACAACAGAAGAATCCCGGCCCTAACAACAGAAGAATCCCGGCCCTAACAACAGAAGAATCCCGGCCCTAACAACAGAAGAATCCCGGCCCTAACAACAGAAGAATCCCGGCCCTAACAACAGAAGAATCCCGGCCCTAACAACAGAAGAATCCCGGCCCTAACAACAGAAGAATCCCGGCCCTAACAACAGAAGAATCCCAGCCCTAACAACAGAAGAATCCCAGCCCTAACAACAGAAGAATCCCAGCCCTACCAACAGAAGAATCCCAGCCCTACCAACAGAAGAATCCCGGCCCTAACAACAGAAGAATCCCAGCCCTAACAACAGAAGAATCCCAGCCCTAACAACAGAAGAATCCCGGCCCTAACAACAGAAGAATCCCGGCCCTAACAACAGAAGAATCCCGGCCCTAACAACAGAAGAATCCCGGCCCTAACAACAGATGAATCCCAGCCCTAACAACAGAAGAATCCCAGCCCTAACAGCAGAAGAATCCCGGCCCGAAGAACAGAAGAATCCCAGCCCTAACAACAGAAGAATCCCAGGTTTAACAACAGAAGAATCCCAGCCCTAACAACAGAAGAATCCCAGGCCTAACAACAGAAGAATCCCAGCTCACAGATACATACAGGCAGAGACAATTATTAAGAATTGTTGCATACAGGGAAGTCAGAAATGTAACACCACAGATTTAAAGGCATATAACCACTATTCAATAAGCAGAGGAAAAGCAAGGCACTCTACAACAATTACATTGTCTTCATTAAAATATCCTGTACATCTATATACAATGGTTCCTTATATCTGTCTCTGATGTAACTTATAATTAGTGTACCTTAATACAATGAGACCCACATTATGACAAGCAGCTGGATTGTACAGCTGTTTCATGGGAATAGTCTTTTAAATATAGCCTGGCAAATCTGAGGTCTCGCTTTCCTCTGCTGTTGAAAAACAAGCCTTATTCCACTGCTCTAAACAAGCCTTATTCCACTGCTCTAAACAAGCCTTATTCCACTGCTCTAAACAAGCCTTATTCCACTGCTCTAAACAAGCCATATTCCACTGCTCTAAACAAGCCTTATTCCACTGCTCTAAACAAGCCTTATTCCACTGCTCTAAAGTGCCATGTGGCCCAAAGGTGACTATTCAGCTCCAAATATGTTAAGAGACATAAATGGTTTATAATAATTTGGTCTATTTGCAAGTGGAGTATTTTTCTGTGTGATTCTAGATGTTTGTGAGAGACAGAGACTAGGTGTGGGGACACTGCAACCCTTCTAGCTGGATATTGTCACTCCTACATTCATCTCTCCTTCATTCTCTCCTCAGAATGAGAGACAATGCTCTTATTTGCTGTTAAACGGAGCAGGATGATTGGCTAGTGCAGCAAGTGCAGACACACACCATACTTTGTCACTGTGGGATTTAAGCAAACAATGAATCAGCCTGCAAAGAATGCTGGGAGGAGCCACATCCCTTCCTGTCAAGGCAAGAGGATGGAGTGTTGAGGAGCTCTGAGTTTGTGTGTGTGTGTGTGTGTGTGTGTGTGTGTGTGTGTGTGTGTGTGTGTGTGTGTGTGTGTGTGTGTGTGTGTGTGTGTGTGTGTGTGTGTGTGTGTGTGTGTGTGTGTGTGTGTGTGTGTGTGTCTAGACAGAGAACAGAACCAGCAACAAGCTTTTAGACACCTGGGACGTTAGCACTGAGTCATCTAATCCCCACACACACCCACCCACCCACACACACACCCACACACACAATTTCTCCACACACACACTTCTAAGTGCATAATCCGAACACAGGATAAGGGCTGTGTTTATGTAGAGAGAGCAACCAGCAGACCCCATCACAGTCTCTCAGTTTGACTGGTGGAGAACTCCCTTCACAGTGTCTGAGGATAGGAAGCTTTGACCTCCCACTACGGTTGGCCAGAAGTCACTGGGACAGAGAACAGAGATATGGCTTCTCATCGCTGATCACAACACAGCAGGCTACAAACACAGAGATATGGCTTCTCATCGCTGATCACAACACAGCAGGCTACAAACACAGAGATATGGCTTCTCATCGCTGATCACCACACAGCAGGCTACAAACACAGAGATATGGCTTCTCATCGCTGATCACAACACAGCAGGCTACAAACACAGAGATATGGCTTCTCATCGCTGATCACAACACAGCAGGCTACAAACACAGAGATATGGCTTCTCATCGCTGATCCCCACACAGCAGGCTACAAACACAGAGATATGGCTTCTCATCGCTGATCACAACACAGCAGGCTACAAACACAGAGATACTGGGAAACTAACAAGACTGTGACTCCAATACAATGTAATGGACACACACACACACGCGCACACACACACACACACACACACACACACACACACATAGGAAGACGTGTTTCTCTCATTTACCCCCTACTCCATCCTTAAACACAAATATGGCACATACACTACCGGTCAGAAGTTTAGAACACCTACTCATTCAAGGGTTTTTCTTTATTTTACTATTTTCTACATTGTAGAACAAGGCACACTTGTGAATTGAAAAGCATTCCAGGTGACTACCTCATGAAGCTGGTTGAGAGAATGCCAAGAGTGTGCAAAGCTGTCATTAAGGCAAAGGGTGGCTATTTGAAGAATCTCAAATATAAAATATATTTTCATTTACTTAAGACCTTTTTTGGTTACTACATGATTCCATATGTGTTATTTCATAGTTTTGATGTCTTCTATTATTCTACAATGTAGAAAATAGTAACAAATTAAGAAAAACCCTTGAATGAGTAGATGTTTTAAAACTTTTGACCGGTAGTGTAAGCCACACAAAAATATAGTGTTCCCACACACACAGCACATTAGGTGAGGATGGCTTTTCCTGCTGCCTGCACCACACGTTGTTCTGAGCAGCATAATGGTTCTCTTATGGGGACACAGGTAACGACTCAGGGCTCAGTGGTGACACACACACACACACACACACTGAGCTTACTGGGCAGGGTTCGGGGGGCTTGCAGTGGCATGAAGAGTCCGGAGAGCGTTAATCTGTGATAAGAGCTATGAAAGCCCCCAGTGGCACATTAACTGTGACACTAAATGACATGGTAGAGACACCAACCAGGCCACCCAGCATGCCACAGTCACACATAGAGGTTAATGTCATGCAGACTGACAAAGAGTGGTTGGTTTCAGAAATGTGTTTATATGTAGAGGCTATACTCAGAAGTCTCATAAAATGTTTCCTGGTAATTTGAAGCTTTTTCTGTCACACACACACACACAAATCAAATCAAATCAAATCAAATCAAATTTATTTATATAGCCCTTCGTACATCAGCTGAAATCTCAAAGTGCTGTACAGAAACCCAGCCTAAAACCCCAAACAGCAAGCAATGCATGTGAAAGAAGCACGGTGGCTGGGAAAAACTCCCTAGGAAAAACTCCTGAGAAAGGCCAAAAACCTAGGAAGAAACCTAGAGAGGAACCAGGCTATGAGGGGTGGCCAGTCCTCTTCTGGCTGTGCCGGGTGGATATTATAACAGAACATAGTCAAGATGTTAAAATGTTCGTAAATGACCAGCATGGTCAAATAATAATAATCATAGTAATTGTCGAGGGTGCAACAAGCACGTCCGGTGAACAGGTCAGGGTTCCGTAGCCGCAGGCAGAACAGTTGAAACTGGAGCAGCAGCATGGCCAGGTGGACTGGGGACAGCAAGGAGTCATCAACAACCAGACATACACACAACCAGACATACACACACACACAACCAGACACACACACACAACCAGACAGACACACACACACAACCAGACATACACACACACACAACCAGACATACACACACACACAACCAGACATACACACACACACACAACCAGACATACACACACAACCAGACATACACACACACACACAACCAGACATACACACACAACCAGACAGACACACACAACCAGACATACACACACACACACACAACCAGACATACACACACAACCAGACATACACACACAACCAGACATACACACACAACCAGACAGACACACACACACACACATACACACACAACCAGACAGACACACACACACACACAACCAGACATACACACACAACCAGACACACACACATAACCAGACACACACACATAACCAGACAGACACACACACACACACAACCAGACAGACACACACACACACACACACACACACAACCAGACAGACACACACACACACACACACACACACACACACACACACACACACACACACAACCAGACAGACACACATACATAACCAGACAGACACACACAACCAGACAGACACACACACATAACCAAACAGACACACACACACAAAACCAGACAGACACACACACACACACAAAACCAGACAGACACACACACACACACAAAACCAGACAGACACACACACAAAACCAGATAGACACACACACACACAGGACCAGACAGACACACACACAGGACCAGACAGGCGCACACACACACACACACACACACACACACACACACAACCAGACATACACACACAACCAGACATACACACACAACCAGACATACACACATACACACACAACCAGACACGCACACACACAACCAGACATACACACACAACCAGACATAAACACACAACCAGACACACACACACAACCAGACACACACACACACAACCAGACACGCACACACACAACCAGACACGCACACACACAACCAGACACACAACCATTTGGTAGGATACCATCCTAATAATTATAATTTGATGGGTGTTGTAATTGTCCTATTTCATACATGGACAAGTGTGTATCAACACTCATGTGTGAATTGGAAATGTGTTTCTTTGCATATCCCACCTCTCCCTGAAACACCTTGGAGAGTGAGATCACGGCCTAATACCCAGCTTCATATCCCACCTCTCCCTGAAACACCTTGGAGAGTGCGATCACGGCCTAATACCCAGCTTCATATCCCACCTCTCCCTGAAACACCTTGGAGAGTGAGGTCACGGCCTAATACCCAGCTTCATATCCCACCTCTCCCTGAAACACCTTGGAGAGTGGGGTCCCGGCCTAATACCCAGCTTCATATCCCACCTCTCCCTGAAACACCTTGGAGAGTGAGGTCACGGCCTAATACCCAGCTTCATATCCCACCTCTCCCTGAAACACCTTGAGGAGTGGTGGCGTTCAGGAATGCCAAGGTCAAAAGGTCAAGTATAGAGTAGCGCAAACGCTATTCCAATAGACACGGAAACACATCCCTTATGGCTTCTGCACTGACTTACGGCTTCTGCACTGATTCAGATTGGCGGGACACTCCAAAAGGATGTTGCATTTCTCCACAGTCAGTTAATGTCCAGGTCCATGTAGCCTATACGGAGTCTATCTGGATATTCTCTCCTCTCCAGTCTTCCTCACTCCCTCTTTCATCTCTAAACTGTACCTCACACAAACCTTGTTCAAATGATGTAATAATGGAAATGGTAGCTTAGCAACCAGCCTTTTAAAACATTAAAAGCTGAAGAGTTGAGAAAGAGGTCTCCCCATCTTTGTGTACAGTACACATTTTTGCTTCTCAATACATCTTTTCCCTCTCTCTCTCTCTCAAATACACTAAGATTACTGATCAGAAATAGCACAATGTTTCTGCTTCACTTGCTAAAGGGATAATCTGTAATTTGGCAGAGTTGTACCGTTAATCCTGTGTTATATTTTAATATTAAATTATAGTTTTCTGATCTCTAACTGTAATCCTATGAATTTGCATAGTCCCTCTGTAAACGGATCTGATCCTGTTTCAACATCAGATGATCTCATAATAACAATAATTTGGTATTAGCACAGTGATTGTGACTGTGTCTGTGTGTATACATACATGCATGTGGATGTTAACTTCACCTCTCCTACCCT